>NC_046172.1:80544877-80747407 GCF_011064425.1 Rattus rattus
TGCCTGAGGATCCAGCTATACCTCTCTTGGGCATATACCCAAAAGATGCCCCAACATATAAAAAAGACACGTGCTCCACTATGTTCATCACAGCCTTATTTATAATAGCCAGAAGCTGGAAAGAACCCAGATGCCCTTCAACAGAGGAATGGATACAGAAAATGTGGTACATCTACACAATGGAATATTACTCAGCTATCAAAAACAATGACTTTATGAAATTCATAGGCAAATGGTCGGAACTGGAAAATATCATCCTGAATGAGGTAACCCAATCACAGAAAGACATACATGGTATGCCCTCATTGATAAGGGGCTATTAGCCCAAATGCTTGAATTACCCTAGATGCCTAGAACAAATGAAACTCAAGATGGATGATCAAAATGTGAATGCTTCACTCCTTAAAAAGGGGAACAAGAATACCCTTGGCAGGGAATAGAGGGCAAAGATTAAACAGACACAGAAGGAACACCCATTCTTAGCCTACCCCACATGTGGCCCATGCATATACAGCCATCCAATTAGACAAGATGGATGAAGCAAAGAAGTGCAGACCGACAGGAGCCGGATGTAGTTCTCTCCTGAGAGACACAGCCAGAATACAGCAAATACAGAGGCGAATGCCAGCAGCAAACCACTAAACTGAGAACAGGACCCCCGTTGAAGGAATCAGAGAAAGAACTGGAAGAGCTTGAAGGGGCTCAAGACCCCATATGAACAAAAATGCCAACCAACCAGACCTTCCAGGGACTAAGCCACTACCTAAAGACTATACATGGACTGACCCTGGACTCTGACCTCATAGGTAGCAATGAATATCCTAGTAAGAGCACCAGTGGAAGGGGAAGCCCTGGGTCCTGCTAAGACTGAACCCCCAGTGAACTAGATTGTTGAGGAGGGCGGCAATGGGGGAGGATAGGGAGGAGCACCCATAAAGAAGGGAGGGGGAGGGGGGATTTTGCCCGAAACCGGAAAGGGAATAACACTGGAAATGTATACAAGAAATGCTCAAGTTAATAATAATAATGAAAAAAAAGGAAAAAAAAACTTTTTTTTTTCTAGAACAAATTTCAATATTGTTAGATTTCTTCACACACGAATTCTCAGAAGCCACAGACTATTCTGACATTGTTATAGACATTACTCTGAGAAACTTAACAAACAATGAAGAGAAATATCAATGTACTTCACAATCAGGACTGAATATGTCATTTTATATATGCTCTCACCATAATAAAAATTTCACCCTTGGTTATACAAAATTCAAGAGAAAGAAAGAATCGAATTTTGTGCATGTGAGGAATGTTTTATTTCACACAAATTAGTTCAAAAATATATTACATGATCACAAGAAATGTCTTAATAGTTATAGAGTATATATTGCTCTTGCTGAGGATCTGAATGCAGTACCCATCATCCATGACATGTAGCTTGCATTTGCCTGTAACTCCAGAAGATATGGAGATGTCCTCATATTTTTCTGTTAGCCTGTGTGGTGGTTTGAATATGCCTATCCTATTAGGTGTAGCCTTGTTGGAGGAAGTGTGTCACTGTGAGTGTGGGCTTAGAGACCTTCTTTCTAGCCATGTGGAAACCAGTCTTCTCCTGTTTTCCTTCTGAACTATACTAGAAGTAGAATGATCAGCTCCTCCAATGCCATGCTTCCCTGGATGTTGTGATGCTTCTTGCCTTGATGATAATGGACTGAAACTCTGAACCTGAAATCTAGCCACAATTAAATGTTATGCTTTATAAGAGTTGCCTTGATCATGGTACCTCTTCCTAGCAATGTAAACCCTAACTAATACAGTCTGTATACACAGGAACATAACTATATATAGATACATAGATATATAGACACAGAGATACGAATGTGCATATGCATACATGGACTTGTGCACACATGTGCAAATATGCATGAATGGGCACATTCACCCCCCCAACATATACACACACACACACAGAGAGAGAGAGAGAGAGAGAGAGAGAGTCAAATAAAAATAAAGACTTTTTTCCTATATTTTTCTTTTTTAAAGTTTCTTATACTTTTTTCTCATATTATTTACCATCTTCTGATTCCTTCAAGATTTCTCATCCTACCCACTCAACTTTATTTACTTTCTCTTTGCCTACCCTTGCGACTGTTCTGTACTTTTTTCTTAGTACCGGAAACAAAAAAAGCATGAGCATCAAGCCTACCCTGGTTTATTAACAATATACCAAGTTTTTCTACATTATAGTAAATGGATTTTCTTTCTTTCTTTCTTTTCTTTTTTTTTTTTTAGTAATTAGTTTATTCCAAGTATTTTCCCAGTACTCTGCTGCTCCTAAGAATCAGTCATTACTGAAGCTGTCAAACCAGACAGAACAAGGGGTTGTTTCTTCCAGATGGAATAGTCACTCTCTATTTCAGTCCAGAAGAGCCAATAAACCACAGGAAAACAGTTCTTTAGGCGTCTGCTTGAAACCAACAGCTACAGTACTGGATTTTCTTTCTAATGGGAGCTAACCATTATAAATGACTCCTTGACTAGAGACAGGTATTCATGTTCACTTCCCCTTACCCATGCTGATATTTTGTCTAGCTTATATGTGTACAGATCTTATGCATGTTCTCACAATCTCAGTGAGTTCATGCATATGCACAGTTGTGTGTTGAAAGTACTGGGTTCTTGGAGTCATCCAACACCTCTGGTTCTTAAGAATCTTTCTACCTTCTTATAGATAGATATACATTATTGAGCCTTTACAGGTTGGGTATTAAAAATACATCATATTTATATCTAAGTACTCCAATGTAACTCTGTGTGCATATTATATAGTGTGAATCTCTGTGTTAATTATCATCTTCTATAGGAAGAAATTTCTCTGATGGTGGTTGAAAATTTGTATAGTATAGCAATCTGTAATTAGGAGTCATTTTGTTGCTTTCATTGTTTATAATACTGGTAAAATTTTCAGTAGAGCCCGTGACATATCAAGTCTCATGTTTTGGCCATTATTAACAGTGTTAAATATGGCTTTTAGCTCATAGCAATTTATAAATTCAATCAAAATGTGATCTCATGACATTATGCCAATATTGATCCAGTGAGAATCTTTTCCAGTCAGGTCACTATTGTAGCTCACAAATGTTGGTCCTGGATGAGAATGGTGAACACTAATCAATAGGAGGGTGAAGCTTACAGTTTTATGCCAGATCAATTTTTCTATATTGCACTCCATAAAATATACAGTGTCTTCAGCAATAGCCTGTAAGCATGTGGGGGCATAGACTATGGAGTTCCTTTTGCCAAACCAACAAAATAAAACAAAACAAACAAAAGATAAACAAAAATGAAAACAAAAATCCAAAAAAAAAAACATGCAACTCATTCCTAATATTAGGGTTTTATTTCTAGTATATACAGTCTACAATAACATTTTACCTCCTAATAAATGCTAATTCTGTTTAAAATCCTACATTTTAAATGTAAATAAATAAGATATTCAGTAAAAATATTGAAAATACAATCCTTTAAGAATTCTATCAAGGAATATGAGAAATGTTCAAAGCCCAAATCTCTTCATAGTACTGGAGACATTTCTCCACATATAACCTGTGAAATGGAAAAATAAGTAAGTATCATAATTCAATACAAGTCCAATGCCTGAAAAACAGAAGAATATAAAATCTTCCAATTAAAATAGAAGTTTAGAGAAATTGGCCAATATTTCTTTCCTATCTTCTCTTTAGAACTCTGCATCCTGAAACAGAGATACTTCCTCAGTTATGAACATTGCTTCATTATCCATAATAGCCAGACATTGGAAATAGTTTAGATATCCACCAACAAATGAATTTAAAATAAAAATGTGGTACATGTATGCCATGGGATATTATTCAGCGATTGTAAAATCGTTAACTGTACAGGGTAGAGTTAGAAACATTCAACCTGATGGTGGTAACTCAATCACAGAAATACCAAACTTTCATTTTCTTTAATATGTGAATGTTGGTGTTGGTTCTTTAAATATCTGTAGTTTATTTAGAATCTCAACTGATATTGGATAGTAAGTAACCAAGTGTAAGGACGGATCTTCCAATGAACGAAGATATAGAATTTAGTGTTTTAAAAGAATAAGGAGCAAGGAGATATAGGAGGATTAAAGGGAATGTGGGATGGGAAAGAAGCATAGAGAGGGAAGATGGGTATGACAACTAACAATAAATGCCTTTTGCAAAAACATATGAATGCTTACTACTGTAGAATCTGCCTAAAATATAAACACATATAAAAGTAATGTAAGTGGAGACACCATATTGTGGAAGACACTACCCATCGTAAACCATCAATCAACCCGCCGATCCCCTGCCATCAAAACTCCAACTACCAGCAATAACTTGCATATTTTGAGTCATTAACCAAAGATACCACCAAAACTGTAGGCTCCCCTTGACAGCATGAATGTAAGACCCTATTACTGAAGATACCATATACTTTCATTATCAAACATGAAGAAATCAAGCTGGTATAAAGCTAGAATCTTCACTTCTACTGACTAGTATTTTTTTTAAAAAAGGGAGGTAATACAGTTGCTGTCAGAGGAGCAGGGTAATCATCAGTATAATACAGCAATGACTGTGTGATATAATAATGGCCCGTCTGTATGATAGTCCCATTTAAGCAACAGTAGTATGAATATTAGGGAAATAAGCTACCACTTTTTGACTGGTTTAATAGCAACTCCATTAAGATGGAACACATGCCTTATATTCTTAATGATAAGAATAATTTGAGATTAGAGAGGTCATGGGCCCCAAAAAAATCAAGTGCTATTATTCTGCTAAATAAACATAACCAGTAGATATGAATGTGAAATGAACAATTCAGTTTCAGTGGAATATAGCTTATACAGATTAAATCTAGTCTATAATTTCTTTTGTGTAATAATACCTAAATTAATATATAGAGGAAAATAGATCGTATTGTCCTTCTTAATGTGAGAAATCATTATTCAATTCATTGAACATCTACGCTCCATGTGATTATGTGTTTCAATACTTGGTTCTCAGCTGGTGACACCCTTTAAGAGATTTTGACAACTATATATGATAATATATGTCTGGAGAAACTAAGTCAGTGATAGTGAGTTCTGAGTGTCATAGGCCAGGCCTTTCTCTCACTTTCAGGATTTGTATGTATATAGTGTTATGGAGCTGTCTATCAGTATTTCTTCTCTCCCAGGAAGTAATATATGGCCTAAAGCAGTGAGGGAAAATAATTCCTTCCTCTCTTAACTTCTTAGAATTAGATCAGAGTGACAAGAAAGTCAGAAAGGTAACTAATAGAGAATATGGTAACAAAAACTTGGAATACTTTTATTAACTTTACCATGATGTTTGGGGATTTATTCAGGTAGTTTGAGAGAAACTATTGAAGATTTTGGAACTTTGGACAAGAGCATCACAAGAGTACTATATGAAGGCAGTGATACATTACAATGGTAGCTCAGAAGTCTAAATTCCGTATGGGAATGTAGACGGTAAAAACATTCTTTGTGAGATTGCAAGGAATATACGTATCACTCATAGTTTCAGGCATATGCACACTTGGATCTCAGTTGCTATAACTGTTTGGGGAATTATAAGATACCTAGTCTTCCTGGAGGAAGTATGCAAGTTGAAGCAGACTTTGAGAGTTTCAGATGTCACCTGACTTTCAATTTTCCCACTATGCTTCAAGCTTATTGATCAAGATTGCTCTGACCTTCTTGCATTTCATGTCTTGCCTCTTGCTTTCTTTCTCTGCCACGTAATTATAGAAGCTAAATATCTGGAACCACAATTGAAGGTAAACACTTTTCCCTAGAAGTTGCCTTGGTCCTGGAATTTTATAAGAAAAACACATAAGTAACTAGTACCAGAAGGCAAGTATGTTGTTATGAAGAAATCAACCACAATGTTTTTGGAGGAATATGCAAGATATGAAATGCAAAAAAAAAAAAGAAAAGAAAAGAAAGAAAGAAAAGAAACAGCTCAATCCTAATATGAGCTTGGGAGATAGTAGTGTTGAGAAAACTGGGAACTATGAAGCCCTATCCCTTTAGAGGGGAACAATATTAGCAACTAGACTAGGGGTTATTCTAGTTATAATTTAGCACAGAATCTGGCTGTCTTCTATTGTCATGGGGATTTGTCTGAGACTACATTTAAAATCAACCTACTATTTTCAATGAAAGTGACCTTTTTGTTTCTTTTCTTTTTCTTATTTTTGTGATGATTGTCTGGGTTAAGGTTCCAAGTTCATACTTGAAGACAGATGTCTGGCTATCACATGATGTTCCAATGTCACAGGTTCATTACAGAAAAGATTGTGGATTCCCTTGTAAGTGATATGACCCTATAAACCTATGAGTGTCTTATGTCTTAAAGTCCCTGCTTCTTGTTGTTGCTGTTGTTGGATATTTTATTTATTTACATTTCAAATGACTCCTTTCTCCATTTGCCACCCATAAGATCCCTATCCCATCCCCCATCCCCTCTCTTCTATGAGGGTGTTTCCCTATCCATCCACGCACTCATATCTCATGACCCTGGCATTCCCCTAAACTGGGGCATCTGGCCTTCACAGGACCAAGGGCCACCCCTCCCATTGATGCCAGATAAGGCCATCCTCTGCTACATATATTGCTGGAGTCAAGGGTCACTCTGTGTGTACTCTTTGTTCGGTGGTTTAGTTCCTGTGAGTTCTGGGTGGTCTGATTGGTTGATATTGTTGTTTTTACTATATGGTTACAAACCCCTTCAGCTCTTTCAGTCATTTCCCTAACTCCTCCATTGTAATCCTCATGCTCATTTCAATGGTTAGCTGGAAACATTCTCTTCTGTATCAGTAGGGCTCTGGCAGAGCCTCTCAGGAGACAGCTGTATCAGGCTTCTGTCAGCCTGCACTTCTTAGCATCCATAGTAGTGGCTGGGTTCAGTGTCTATATATGTAGTGGATACTCAAGTGGGGCAGTCTCTGGATGATTTTTCCTTCAGTTTCTTCTCCACACTTTGTCCTTGTATTACCTTTAGACAGGAGCAATTCTGGGCTAAAATTTGGAGAGGAGTGAGTGTTCCCGTTCCCCAGTTGGGGACCATGCCAAACCTCTGGATATTGTTTTTACAGGTTTTCTCTCCCCTTTGTTGGGCATTTCAGCTAATCTCATCCCTCTAGGGTCCTGGGAGCCTATTGCTTTCCTACCATCTGGGACTTTGTGATGGTTACCACCAGTTACCCATCCCCCTTTACCATGCCCCTCTGTTCAAATTCCAAACCCTTTGTATATCATCCTCATCACCACCCATATCTGATCCCGTCCTCCACCACTTACCCCTCACACAAAGCTCTTCCTCCTAAATTCCTGCGACCCTCTACCTCCTGTGAGCATTTTTGTTCTCCCTTCTAAGAAGGTCTGAGGCATCAACAGTTTTGTCTTCCATCACCTTGAGCTTCATATGGTCTGTGAATTGTTTCTTGAGTATTCCAAACTTATTGCCTAATATCCATCTATCAGTGAGTACATATCATGTGTGTTCTTTTGTGACTGGGTTACCTCACTCAGGATGATATTTAATAGTTCCAACCATTTGCCTGCAAATTTCATGAATTTAGTGTTTTTAATAGCTGAACAGTATACCATTATGTAACTGTATCACATTTTCTGTTTCCATTCTTCCATTGAGGGACATTGAGGGTTCTTCCCAGATTTTACTTGTTATAAATGAGGCTATTATGAACATAGTGGAACATGTGTGTTTGTTATATGTTGGAGCATCATTTGTGTATATGCCCAGGAGTTGTATATCTGGGTTCTCAAGTAGTATTATGTCCAATTTTCTGAGAAACCTCCAAACTGATTCCAGATTGATAGTACCATTGCAATCCCATAAACAATGGAGGAGTGTTCACCATTCTCCATATCTTCACCAGTATCTGCTATCACCTAAGTTTTTTATCTTAGGCATTCTGATTGGTGTGACATGGAATCTCAGGATCATTTTGATTTGCATTTCCCTGAAGACTAGGGATGTCGAACACTTCTTTAGGTATTTCTCCACCATTTGATATCCCTTAATTGAGAACTCTTTGTTAAGCTCTGTATCTCATTTTTAATAGGGTTATTTGGTTGTCTGGAATCTAACTTCCTGAATTCTTTGTATATATTGGACATTAGCTCTTTATTGGATGTAGGATTGGGAAAGTTCTTTCCCCAATCTGTTGGTTGTCCTTTTGTCCTATTGACAGTGTCCTTTAACTTTACAAAATCTTTTCAAATTTATGAATAACCAAGTGTTGATTGCTAATCTTAGAGCATAAACCATTTGTGTTCTGTTCTGAAAATTTTTGCCAGTGCCAGGTGTTTGAGATTCTTCCTTATCTTTCCTCTATTAGTTTCAGGGTATCATGTTTCATGTGGAGGTCCTTGATTCACTTGGACTTGAGTATTGTACAAGGACCAGTGGTCTGAAAATTGTCCGTTTCATTCAGATGTTCGATTTTGTTAAGCATAGGCTTTTGTAGCCAGATCAATGAATTTTTGGGTTTCTTTAGTTTCTGTTGTTATGTCTTCCTTTTCATTTTTGATTTTGTTAATTTGGCTACTCTCTCTGTGCCCTCTGGTTAGTCTGGCTAAGGGTTCATCTATCTCGTTGATTTTTCCAAGAATCAGCTCCTAGTTTTTTTTTGCTTCTTTGTATACTTCTCTTTGGTTCTACTTGGTTGATTTCAGTCCTGAACTTGATTATTTCATCTACTTCTCTTGGAGTGTATTTGTTATTTTTTGTTCTAGAGATTTTAGATGTGCTAAAAGCTACACAAGTGGCTAGTGTATATCTTTTCCAGTTTATTTTTGGAGACATTCAGAGCTTTGAATTTTCCTCTTAGCACTACTTTCATTGTGTTCCAAAAATTTGGGTATGTGGTGTCTTCATTTTTGTTAAATTCTAAAATGTCCTTAATTTATTTCTTTATATCTTCCTTGTTATCATTGTGTAGAGGATTTATCAGCTTCCATGTGCATATGGATTTTCTCTTTTGTTGTTGTTGTTATTAAAGACCAGCCTTAGTCCATGGTAATCTGATAGAATGCCTGGAATTTTTTCAATCTTCTTGTATCTGTTGAGGCCTATTTAGTGATCAATTATATGGTCAATTATAGAGAAGGTACCATGTTGTGCTGAGAAGAAGTATAGTCTTTTATTTTAGAATGAAATGTTCTAAAGATATCTATTAAATCAATTTGATTCATAACTTCTGCCGGCTTCACTGTCTCTCCGTTAGTTTCTGTTTCCATGATCATGTTTCTATTGATGAGATTGTGGTGTTGAAATCTACCACTATTGTGTGAGGAACATTGTGTGCTTTGAGCTTTAGCAAAGTTTCCTTTATGAATGTGGGTATCCTTGCATTTGGAGCATAGATGTTCAGAATTGATCTTTCATCTATGTAGATTTTTCCTAGATTTCATTGTTGTGCATTTCCTGTATGCATCAAAATCCTGAGTCCTGTTTAAGCATCCAGTCTGTTAGTCTATGTCTTTTTATTAGGGAATTGAGTCAGTTGATGTTAGGAGATATTAAGGACTAGAGATTGTTGCTTCCTTTACTTGTTGTTTGAGATCAAATTATGTTTATGTGGCTATCTTCTTTTGGGTTTTGTAAATTTGTTTTTGTCATGGAATATTTTGGTTTCTTCATCTATGGTAATTGAGAGTTGTGGTGGATATAGGAGCCTGGACTGGCATTTGTGTTATCTTAGAGTCTGTATGACATCTGTCCAGGATCTTCTGGCTTTCATAGTCTCTGGTGAGAAGTCTGGTGTAATTCTGATAAGTCTGCCTTTATATGTTACTTGACCTTTTTCCCTTACTGCTTTTAATATTCTTTGTTTTGTGCATTAGGTGTCTTCATTATCAGGTGATGAGAAAAATTTCTTTCCTGGTCCCATCCTTTTGGGGTTTTTAGGTTGATTTCTTTATGCAAGAAGGCAGGTAGAGGATAGATTGAGGTCTGTCATTGTATGAGAAGGAAGGATGGGTGGGAGAAAAGTTTTAGAAAGGAAAGACGGAGCTGGAGAAGATGGAAGAACAAAGTTGCAAATTTAAGATTCTTCTCTGGCATAGATACAGGTTGTTATGACCATTTTTAAGGGATGGGTGTGAAAATTTTGTGCTGTCTGAATGGGCAGATTGTATCTTATCAATTAGATCAGAGGTTATTGTGTGTTATATTCTTTCATTGGGCATCTTAATTGAGTTAAAGAGAGTATGTGGTGGTGGGATGCAGTAGGCCCATCATGGAATTGAGATTTCTATGAAACTGGCATGGCAGCAACCTGCCTTGTGAACTAAATGGGTAAAGACGTTTCTGTGGGGTTCAGAGAGAAGCAGTCAACAGTGTGAAATGGGATGGAGCTTAGCTAGCTGGTGAGACACTGTTTGACGGAGATGAAAATATCCCTCAGATGCCATGGGCCCTACTGTGCTGGTACGAGTGTGTGATAAAAGAATCCTTTTTTTTTTACCCCAATAGGGGTTCTATTGGCTTTTTGTATATTTTACAGGCATTTCTTTCTTTGGGTTATGGAAGTTTTCTTCTATAATTTTGTTGAAGATATTTACTGACCCTTTGAGTTGGGAATCTTCATTCTCTTCTATACATACTGTCTTTGGATTTGGTCCTCTCATTGTGTCCTGGATTTCCTAGAAGTTTTGGGTTAGGAGCTTTTTGCATTTTGCATTTTCTTTGACTGTTGCATCAATGTTTTCTATGATATCTTCTGCACCTGTGATTCACTCTTTTCTCTCTTGCATTCTGTTGTTGATGACTCCTGATCTCTTTCCTAGATTTTCTATCTCCAAGATTGCCTCCTTTTGTGATTTCTTTATTGTTTCTTTTTCCATTTTTAGATCCTGGATGGTTTTGTTCAATTCCTTTACCTGTTTGGTTGTATTTTTCTGTATTTCTTTAAGGGATTTACGTGTTTCCTCTTTCAGTGCTTCTATCTGTTTACCTGTGTTCTTCTATATTTCTTTAAGGTAGTTATTTATGTCTTTCTTAAAGTCCTGTATCATCATAATGAGATGTGATTTTAAATCAGAATCTTGCTCTTCAGGTGTATTTGTGTATCTAGGGTTTGCTCTGATGGGAAAACAAGGTTTTGTCGATGCCAAGTATCCTTGGTTTCTGTTGCTTTGATTCTTGTGCTTGCCTCTCACAACTGGTTATCTCTGATGTTAACTGGTTTTGATGTCTCTGACTGGAGCTTGTCTCTCCCCTGAGACTGTGAACCTGGAATCTTGGGTGTGTCAGCACTTTTGGGATTTGGGTATGAAGAGCTGTGGTACTGGGTTATCCCCAGGGAATAAAAGGAAATCTGAAGGGAAAGAGGCTATTTCAAGTTAATGTAATATTGAATCTGTGATGTAATTATTATTAATTAATGTTAGGAGGGTCTGCAAAAAATCCTTGTGGAACAGAAAGAAACACAAAATATATAGATTAATAGGAAATAGGACATCAAACTCTTACAGAGACTTGTGTGAAAAGAAATAAAGGTATTAGCATCATTAACATAAGGTCTCCTGAATAGCAGCTGAGCAAATTCAAATACCTTTCTCAAGATAAGACACCCCCAGCTTACATGAAATAATTCCATTCCTACCAGTCAGCAAAAAAATTTAGCAGTATTTTCTGTCAGTCTGATTTGGTGACAGAAAGAATGTAAGAGTGCAGGGGCTGTTTATTCTTCCTCAGTGCCTTCAGGAAGCTAATGAGTCCAGGTGACAGGTGGCAATCAAATCCCTAATTCATATCTCTAAGAGGGTAATAGCTTGTGAACACTTACTCTATGCAGCTGTGAAGATGAACCCTTGCAGCGAATGTACAAAGATATCGTTCGGTTATGTAATGACAATGAGATATCTGACAAAGAGAGCTATGTAAAAAGGAGTAGAAATCATGCAGTGAAGGACACATAAGTCAAGTCATAAAACTAGTATGGCAGAGTCATCAAAGATCTTAGAAATTCAAGTCCCTAATACTGAACATGGAAACTTAATTTGGTGTTAGCCTTGATGGTTTTCAATCTTGCCTTGATTTAGTATTTCGCCACAATGTACCTGACTCCTCCCTTTTGTAATTGAAATGTATGTTATTCATCATTATGTGTTTGAAATATGTAATTTGCATTTTGATTTTTATAAGGGGTTACAGTTACAAGGTTACTTGGCATACAGACCTTCTGAGTCTTGAGCTTATTGCAACGGCACCTCCCAGGAAGTTCTTCGTGAAGGTAACTGGAAGATGAATGGGAGGAAGAAGTACCTGGGAGAACTCATCCGCACCCTGAACACAGTCAATGTGCTAGTAGACACTGACCTGGTTTGTGCACAACCAAGACCTACATCAACTTTGCTAGGTACTAGCTGGATCCCAAAATTGCTGTGGCTGCATAGAACTGCTACAAAGTGGCTAATGTGGCCTTGGATGTGGAAATCAGCTCTGGAATGATCAAAGACTTAGGAGCCACCTGGGTGGTGCTGGGGCACTCGTAAAAACAGCACGTCTTTGGGGAAACAGACAAGTTGATTGGGCAGAAATCACTTGGAGTGATTTCCTGCATTTGAGGAATTTAGGGGAAAGGGAAACTGGCATCACTAAAAATGTTTTCAAGCAAACCAAGGCCATCGCAGATAATGTGAGGGACTGGAACAAGATGGTCCTGGCCTATGAACCTGTATGGGCCATTGGGACTGGCAAGACTGCAACCCCTCAACAGTCGGGGAAGTACATGAGAAGCTCCAGGGATGGCTGAAATCCATGTCTCTGATGGAGTGACTCAGCGCACCCTGATCATTTAAAGAGGTTCTGTGACTGGAGCAAGCTGCAAATGGCTGGCAAGCTGGCCTGATGTGGATGTCTTCCACATGGGCGGTATGTCTCTCAAAGCTGAATAGGTGGACATCATCAATGCCAAACAATAAGCACTGCTCATCCCCCTACCTGCCTGCGTAGTCTGGACTAGGTTGCCTAGAAGTTCAGTAACATGAACTTGTAGTAACATGTAGTAACATGTTCCCACCAGTAACATGCTTCTGATGACATCATCTACCCCATCTTGTCACTTAATCCATACTGTACCTTCCTGAGCCGTTTACACTTCCCCATATTGGTTGGAACCAGGCCAATCCGGTTACCACTTAAAATGATTAGAATCAAATATGTCACCAAGGTAGCTTCCTGAGGAAGAGAAAGAATAGAACTGTCTGTCTCTTTGGGCCCTGACAAGGTAAAATACCTTCCATTGGTTTGGGATGGAAACTGATGGCTGGACCCCAAGATGTAGGCTTCATGTCACTTTGGCCTGTCACTTGAATGGCCTTGGATCTAGCTTTACTCTCAAGACCTACTGAATTTCAGTATACATTAAGGCCAAGATCCTCTTACTCTAAGAGGCCTGGGATAATTCCCTCCCAGACAGTGCTGAAACCCTTGTATTGTGTTTGTGAACCATCCTACCTGTAAGGGAAATAAACACCTGGACCTTAGAAAAATATTATTTGGGTCTCAAAGTAATTTTGGCTTTGAAGTTTTATGACTATGGGGATTTATTCAATGACAGCAAATATGTACTGCTTTATGTTATGCTCATGAGACCATGAGTATCATGTAGTAAAATATATTTGTTTAATTAGAAATATCCCCTATACTCTCAGTTATTTGGCCAATTGATTCCTAGTTGATGATGACACTGTCTGGGGAAGTTACAGAGTTGTAAACTTGCTTAGAAATTATGTTACTAGGGGAAAACCTGCTGGCTGACTTCCAATTTATGTTCTCCATTTTGTACTTCTTCAAGATATGAAACCTCAAATTCTTCTTCCTACCTCCATGCCTGCTGCCTCCGCCCTACATTTCTAAAGAAACAAGATAAAATCACCTCATTTTTAAAAACTATGTTACCCTGTTTATTATGTTTTTTAATCATAATAGTAGAAAAGCAACTACTACCACTTGTCAGAGAACATTGGCCTAATATCAACACATGGGTATATTTAAATTGAATGAGAAAAATCAATCTATAGAACCTGCAATACATAGGAGACTAAGAGTACAACAAGAACATGCTTCCCTAAGCTCCATAAAGAAAACACATAACATTAGCCTCCAGCTACCTACTTTTTGACAAGATTTTGCTAAGGAAGTGACATGCAGAGAACTCTGAATAATCTCTCTCACTTTAGCTCCATGGAGTCCTCACTGCTGACATTGCCTACTCAACTTATCACTTCTACTTCTATCTATTTGTCTGCCCACACCATCTTCTACACCTTGGTTCCATTGTCTTGTGGTCCAGTACCTCACTTCTATGCCATTTATTGGAATATATCTTGCTTCTACAACTATGAAGTCCACTTCAAGACTGATACATTGGAGATTAGCTTAAAGGAAGTTACTGTCTAACACATTCAACCCTTGTTGCTATTCTTTTTTCATCTGCATTTTTCTTCTCTTCAGTAAGGCCTCTTCGAAGTCCTTCAACTCTTGCTATAGCATTTTTATCCATTTGTAGTCCTTCTTTAGACTCTATATGTTGTTTGATTGAAAATGAGATAATCATTAATATTAATAAATATTGGCATAAAGAAATGATTTTGCCAATGTGTAAGTATTAGTGAAACATAGCCTACATGGAAAACTGCAGGCAGTGAAACCAACAAACCTCAAGAAATTATTTCTTTTGCACATAGTTTAAACTCATAGAAAAACACAAATATGGTCATCAATTTTTCTGACATAGTGAATGCACAACTCAAAGAAAACAGTATATTATTTATTTGTGGTTCTCTATTACTTCTCCCTCTCATGTTCTGCTCTTCCCCTGTAAATAACTTGAACCCTCAAAAGGTCAATGTAGAACTTCCATAATAGAAATGAACATACTGTAAATAGACATTTGTTTCTTTCCAGTTGGTTACCAGATTATATGAAGAAAAATCCCCAAGAAAATCAAGTTTCCTTTGGAAAATTGTAATAGGAAAAAGAAAATTCTGGGGATTTGGTTCAAACCAGAGATGCTTGTTTACTGGAAAGTTCACACTGTTCTATGAACTTAGACTAATGCATAAAAGAGACTAGAGACTAATGGTTAATTATTGGTGGGAGGAAACACACCTTGACCTCTACTTCATGCTTATGCATGTCACATTCTTCATTTAAAACTAAATTTTACTTTATGATCCTAGAAATAGGCTTGGAGGTATGTTTGGACATCATTATTTCTTTACATAATGAATAAATGTGATTCCTCTCTCTTGAACTATTACTTGTCTAACTATATAATCTATTGAATATTGATGGCTAAACCTAGATTGTGAGGGATGTCATGGTCCAATTTCTGAATGAAATTACTCTGGTAACACTCCTAGTCCCCTTCTTTCACCCAAGAGCTCCCCATCTGATTTCAACCAGAATAACCAGGTGTAAAAGACATACAAAGAGTGATAACTAGCAGTTCTAGTCAGATGAACGGAGCACTTATGAAACTTAGCTTTCTAAACATGTACTAGGTAAATAAAAGTGGCACAACAAGAACTGAATGTCCCTATCTTCTGTGTGTGTGTGTGTGTGTGTGTCTGTGTGTGTTTGTGTGTTTGTGTGTGAGTATAGTGTATGCTTCTTGACATTGGTACCCATTTCTACAACCTAAATATGGATCCAAATCAAGGTAGACAATTCACTGTAGGTACATTGCTCATTTTATTTTTTTAGGGCAAAATATTCGGCAAGGAAGAATAGAAAGTAGCTCTTCAGTAAAAAATGAGAAATATCTGACCTGGTCTTGCCCTTCAATTTTTGTTGTTTAATGAGTGCTTCATTAAACTCTTCTGTCAGTTTACCTAAATTTGTTTCCATTGCTAGAAGTAGCTCAAGAATTATACTGATAAGTTACAGCTTACTTTATCCCTGTCACTCTGAGAGATGCACCTTTATTTCCCCTTCCCTTCTTCTCAAACATATTTTGCCTGTCTAATGGATCCCTTTAACATATGCACACACACACACACACACACACACACACACACACACACATCTTTGCATCTTGCATGCTGCATGCTGCCAGTATCAGCATCATATAGACAATGCCAAAAAGTTGTTTTATGAGTTGAAGCTGTTGTACATGATTATCTTCTAAGCTACACTGCATCCATCTTATGGAGTTAAGCAAGGTTCCATCTCAAAATATCATCATGGCTGGGTCACAGACTTTTGAGGTTATCTCAGATGAGATTATGAGATCCTCACCTGGGTTTACAGCCACCACTCTGAAGCAGTTTTATGTAATTATGCTCTAATTACACATGGCCTTGAAATAATAGAGAAAAGTTATAGTATATCAGTATGGACAATACAAGGGGAAGAAGCCCCATCTACAGAGCTACTGAGGGAGTCATCAGTCATGCTAGGTGCAGACTGTCTTTTGTAGCTACTTTAAGGACACAAATGTTCCTGTTAATATCCTATTATCCATTACTCTGTAAGAAATCTTAAATAAATCCCTTTGTTTCCCAGGTTAACTTTGGTAACAGGTTAACTTTGGTAACATGTCTACAGACTGTGAGAGGAAGGTTAGATGTTTAAATCCTTGCCATGGACGGAATTTTAGCAAAGCTATGCTGAGCTCTTTTTACCATATTCCTAATGGAATGAATCTAAGAGGTAGCCTACTCAAAGAAAAAAATATTTGGTCAAGAACAAATGAATTTGCTGTTTTATGAACTGTAACCTTCAAAAACTGTGACCTGTTCTTAAGGTTTCCTTTCCATTCTGCCAGTGCAGACTGCTGTGTTTAATCTTTATTACTCCTGGAATTTTTTATGGAAGCAAAGTAAAACAGATGAAGACATTCTCTTAATAATAATGCTAAGTATGTAACAGAAAATAAAAATTACTCCTAAAACACTGTGACATGCCATATAGTATAAAGCCATGAAAAAGTTGGTGAGGATCAGGTCAAAAAGATATAAGAGCTAACATGAACAGGATCCGATGGACAAACAATATACACTCAGAGCCTTCCTAAACATAAAAATCAAAGCACATTTAGATTATTAAATTCATTTATGTATAGTTTCCTAATAATATTGAAATAATTTCAACTTCCTCCAAAAATAAAACATAAAATTTAATTATTTGAAAGCTATAAAAAATTGTAAAAAAAGCCCAATTATTATTTATTTTTGACATAACAATTATGGGGTTAAAAAGCAACGTAACAAAAGCATGCCTTTTTATAAAATTAGTACAGATTATCAACACTAAAAGAATAGTAAAATTAAAATTTATGTGTATCATCCAGAAAATCTACCCAAAGAACATCAAAATATCCTGATTATTTTAAGTGTGAAAAATGTATGAGCTTCTGATAAAGAAGACAATACCAGCAAAGATCTTTTCTATTAGAACTGCATCTAACTCTGAATCTAACTGACAGTCTTTGGCCAACATTGAACTGCATCATAAGTACAGTATCAAGAAAAAAAAAAAAGAAAGAAAAGAAATAAAGAAACCAAAATTGCATCAGATTATAGAATATGGAAATATTTACAAATAAAAGAATCCTTAATGAAATATTTTTAGATAAGGATAATCTTATTGTGTAGCTATTTGTTGAAAATAAACTAGAAATAATACCATGGGCATGTCTTTTACCAGCTTCCATTCTGCCTGTTGGTAGTGTAAGAAGACTCTCATCTCTCTCTTGTCATATTTACATCCATTTACAAAGGTGTGTGAATAGTTGTGGAAGTTTTTCATCAGGGCTTTGAATTTTAAAAAGGACTGATGACCTTGGAGGAGTTGGAGGAAGGCAAAGAATTGGACCAAAATATATTATATGAAAAAAAAAAAACAGAAAGAAAAAAATGTTGAGTTAAAAAGATAGAAAATAAAACTCATTGATGAAAATCTAAGGAACCATTTTGAGCAATGGAGAAAAATCAACAACAGTAGTAATGAGAAATCAAATGGTTTGGGGTTATTACTTCCTTGGAGGAGCTACATGTAGTTATGAGTGTTGGTCTATGCCAAGTATTCAGTGGAGTTGTGGAACAAAGAACTATATAAAGAGAAGATTCTCAAAGACCACATGCCTACTTATCTGTGAGAAAATATCTTGGTTGTTGATTTTAAAGAAGACACCGAAACAAATCATTTATGAGACTATGTTGCATAGTATGAGAAATTTTGATTAATTAAATCATGACAAAATGAGACAGAGAAGAGAAGTTCTATATTTTTTTTTGTATTATGATGACTAAGATTTCATGAATAATAGATCCGTTGTTTCCATAATATAAATTGCTACATCTGTGAAAAGTCTTGTGAAAGTAAGATGGCTCTGTTTCACGTAATCAAAGTGCTTCTGAGAACATTGGTGGTAGTTATGGAGTTCATTTTAGTAACAGTAATAATTTAGTTAATGAAGACTTTAATGGTCTTGGCGTTAGTGGCAAGCTATGATAGTAATAGGTATGGTGGCAGTGGGGAAAGACATAATTAATTTAGTAATGAGGTACACAGTTGTTGAGAAGATAGATGATGTGTTTTGTAAATACAGGGATACATTTTGTAGAGTGTGGTATGGTGCAGTGTAAAGAGGGTTGTGAAGGGAGAGGGCAAAGAAAGTGGGGAGAGAGAGAGAAAAAGAGAAGAGGAAAAGAGAGAAAGAGAGAAAGAGAAGAGACCACATGACCACATGGGGGTTGGTAGTGATGGGTCAGAGATAGCAAAATGGGTTAGAGAAAGAGAAAAGGGGTAGAGACAAGGGTAGAGGGAAAGGCCAAACAGTCCATTTTATAGCAAGTCAGGTCTTATCTGGCTGTTGCTAGGCAACTGATGGGTGGAGCCTAGAAGAAATACTAACATTCTTCCATTTTGGTTTTTATTTATAAATAAAAAGGAAAAACTAGAAAGAGGAGATGATGAAACAGGAACAGGGTCATCATGATCTTTAGCTGCTTCCTGACGACTTTGGCAGGGTGTGTCTCTGGGAAACCTAATAAAATAGGGATGATTATGTTGGTCAAGTCTTAGGAAATACTTTCAGTTATTTCTTTCCTCTCTGGGGCCTATGGAACCATTTGTGAGTTGAAAGATGCAATTTCAGAAGAAGCATCCTTGTCTGTGAGAGTAGTCTGGAGCATCTGTGGGTTTCTTCTCTGGAGCTGTTACGGATGTAGATTTTGACTAAACTTCTGGACTTGACAAGATGCTGAAACATATATACACATTAGAGGCAGAAAATAAAGTTAAGTATATTTGAAAGAAAACTTTAAAACCGTTAGGTCTTGGTTGTTGAGGGGAGACCTGAAACCAGAGAACAGGAAAGTAATCCCACCCTCTAAAATAGGTAACAGATAGAAACTTAGACTATTGATTGGCAGGTTACTTATCCAGGGAAAGTATGTTTGGTCCATGAGAGATAGATCTGAGTATGTTTTCTGAAGCTTATAAGTTTAGAATAGACAAATTTGTTAACAGTCTTTAAGGTGAGCTTAGGAAAGACAAAACCTTTTGTGGAGCAGAAGGGAAAAGAAAGATCTTTTTCTTCTCTTTAGGAGACTGAACATACATGAATTAAGCATAATGAGAAACATTTTTAAATTTACATTTAAAAGACAATCAAAGGAAACTCAAAATTCTTGATGACCTTGAGAATATTACAGCTTATCATATAGTTTAACATGAGAAACACCTTAAATCTATCGTTAAATACAAATAAAAGAAACTAAACTTATGATTATAAAAGTTGAACCATATAGTGGAATATTTTATTGGAGTTCTGCTAATTTATAATAATTCCATTGGTTGATGTTAGTATTTTAAACTCTTGAGGTCTCAATATAGCAGTGGAATAGCAAGGGGAGGAAATATGAAGCATTTAGTCACTGGAAATTTAGTTAAGATGAGAAAGTAGAGAAAGCTTACATCTGAGAAAGGTTACATCTGAACTTGTTATTATGAAGACTTGAGCAATGAAAACCTCTGTGTCTTTTAGATAAGAGACGTGGTAGCCTTAACTAATTAACTAATTGAGCAAATATGTTGGTGGCTGACCTTGGGTTAAGGAGCTAGAGGTCTTCTTTCTAACTCTCAAGCTGTACTTAGCTTGGCTGTCAATGTAATCAGAAATCTGGGAAGAATACATTATTATCTAGATGTGATACATTAATTAAAATGACTAAAAATCTATAGTCCACTACCTATACTGATTCGCCAGGCCCCTATGGTCTCCATCGCAACTCAGGCAAAGGTAGTCTGACCAACAGGAGCAGAAAAGAGAAGCTTTGTATAATTTGGATATAAGGCCTCTATCTGTTGTAGGATTGGTAAAGATCTTTTCCCAATCTGTTGGTTGCCGTTTTGTCCTAACCACAGTGTCCTTTGCCTTACATAAGCTTTTGCAGTTTTATGAGATCCCCATTTGCTTTATTCTTGATCTTAGAGCATAAGCCATTGGTGTTTTGTTCAGGAAATTTTTCCAGTGCCCATGTGTTCCAGATGCTTCCCTAGTTTTCTTTCTATTAGTTTGAGTGTGTCTGGTTTGATGGGAGGTCCTTGATCCACTTGGACTTAAGCTTTGTACAGGTGATAAGCATGGATCGATCTGCATTCTTCTACAAGTTATTCAGTTGAACCAGCACCATTTGCTGAAAATGCTATCTTTTTCCATTGGATGGATTTGGCTCCTTGTCAAAAAATCAAGTGACCATAGGTGTGTGGGTTCATTTCTGGGTCTTCAATTCTGTTCCATTGGTCTACCTGTCTGTCTCTGTACCAATACCATGCAGTTTTTATCACTATTGCTCTGTAATACTGCTTGAGTTCAGGGATAGTGATTCCCCCTGAAGTCCTTTTATTGTTGAGGATAGTTTTTAGCTATCCTGGGTTTTTTGTTATTCCAGATGAATTTGCAAATTGTTTTGTCTAACTCTTTGAGAAATTGGATTGGTATTTTGATGGGGGATTGCATTGAATCTGTAGATCGCTTTTGGTAAAATGGCCATTTTTACTATATTAATCCTGCCAATCCATGAGCATGGGAGATCTTTTCCACCTTCTGAGGTCTTCTTCAATTTCTTTCTTCAGTGTCTTGAAGTTCTTATTGTACAGATCTTTTACTTGCTTGGTTAAAGTCACACCGAGGTATTTTATATTATTTGGGTCTATTATGAAGGGTGTCGTTTCCCTAATTTCTTTCTCGGCTTGTTTCTCTTTTGTGTAGAGGAAGGCTACTGATTTATTTGAGTTAATTTTATACCCAGCCACTTTGCTGAAGTTGTTTATCAGCTTTAGTAGTTCTCTGGTGTAACTTTTGGCATCACTTAAATATACTATCATATCATCTGCAAATAGTGATATTTTGACTTCTTCTTTTCCGATCTGTATCCCCTTGACCTCCTTTTGTTGTCTGATTGCTCTGGCTAGAACGTCAAGAACTATATTGAATAAGTAGGGAGAGAGTGGGCAGCCTTGTCTAGTCCCTGATTTTAGTGGGATTGCTTCAAGTTTCTCTCCATTTAGTTTAATGTTAGCCACTGGTTTGCTGTATATGGCTTTTACTATGTTTAGGTATGGACCTTGAATTCCTATTCTTTCCAGGACTTTTATCATGAAGGGGTGTTGAATTTTGTCAAATGCTTTCTCAGCATCTAATGAAATGATCATGTGGTTTTGTTCTTTCAGTTTGTTTATATAATGGATCACGTTGATGGTTTTCTGTATATTAAACCATCCCTGCATGCCTGGGATGAAGCCTACTTGATCATGGTGGATAATTGTTTTGATGTGCTCTTGGATTCGGTTTGCCAGAATTTTGTTGAGTATTTTTGCGTCAATGTTCATAAGGGAAATTGGTCTGAAGTTCTCTTTCTTTGTTGGGTCTTTGTGTGGGTTTAGGTATAAGAGTAATTGTGGCTTCATAGAAGGAATTCGGGTAGTGCTCCATCTGTTTCAATTTTGTGGAATAGTTTGGATAATATTGGTATGAGGTCTTCTATGAAGGTCTGATAGAATTCTGCACTAAACCCGTCTGGACCTGGGCTCTTTTTGGTTGGGAGACCTTTAATGACTGCTTCTATTTCCTTAGAGTTATGGGGTTGTTTAACTGGTTTATCTGTTCCTGATTTAACTTCGTACCTGGTATCTGTCTAGGAAATTGTCCATTTCCTGCAGATTTTCAAGTTTTGTTGAATATAGGCTTTTATAGTAAGATCTGATGATTTTTGAATTTCCTCTGAATCTGTAGTTATGTCTCCCTTTTCATTTCTGATTTTGTTCATTTGGACACACTCTCTGTGTCCTCTCGTTAGTCTGGCTAAGGGTTTATCTATCTTGTTGATTTTCTCAAAGAACCAACTTTTGGTTCTGTTGATTCTTTCTATGGTCCTTTTTGTTTCTACTTGGTTGATTTCAGCTCTGAGTTTGATTATTTCCTGCCTTCTACCTCCTGGGTGTATTTGCTTCTTTTTGTTCTAGAGCTTTTAGGTGTGCTGTCAAGCTGCTGACATATATCTTTCCTGTTTCTTTCTGCAGGCACTCAGCGCTATGATTTTTCCTCTTAGCACAGCTTTCATTGTGTCCCATAAGTTTGGGTATGTTGTACCTTCATTTTCATTAAATTCTAAAAAGTTTTTAATTTCTTTCTTTATTTCTTCCTTGACCAGGTTATCATTGAGTAGAGCATTGTTCAATTTCCACGTATATGTGGGCATTCTTCCCTTAATGTTATTGAAGACCAGCTTTAGGCTGTGGTGGTCCGATAGCACGCATGGGATTATTTCTATCTTTCTTTACCTGTTGAGGCCCGTTTTTTGACCAATTATATGGTCAATTTTGGAGAAAGTACCATGAGGAGCTGAGAAGAAGGTATATCCTTTTGCTTTAGGGTAGAACGTTCTATAAATATCGGTTAAGTCCATTTGGCTCATGACTTGTCTTAGTCTGTCTACGTCTCTGTTTAATTTCTGTTTCCATGATCTGTCCATTGATGAGAGTGGGGTGTTGAAATCTCCTACTATTATTGTGTGAGGTGCAATGTGTGTTTTGAGCTTTAGTAAGGTTTCTTTTACGTATGTAGGTGCCCTTGTATTTGGGGCATAGATATTTAGGATTGAGGGTTCATCTTGGATGGATTTTTCCTTTGATGAATAACCAAAAGTTAAAGTGTCCTTCTTATCTTTTGATGTCATCTTTTGAAATTTCACCTCACACCAGTGAGAATGGAAGATCTCAGGTGATGCAAATGCGGCTTTTAGGGAGACAAATAACCCTATTAAAAAACCTGGAAATTCAGAGGTTCTCAACAAATGGATTAAAGCTGAGGAATGCCCATATGACCAAAAGATGCCCCAAATGTGACACGTGTCTAATTATCTTTAGCCTTATTTATATTAGCCAGAAGTTGAAAGAACAAAACAGAGTGAGAATGGATACAAAAATGTGGCCTGATGGAATTCAGCTATCAAAACAACGAGTGAGAATGGCAAATGGTAAAGCTGGGGAGCAACAAAATACTGGCGAGGATGTGGATTAGAAATGCCTGAATTACTCCTCCATTGCTGGTGGGATTCAAAACTGAAAAAAGTCTGGAGGGAAGAAAAATTAAAATGGGGAGGGAGGGGCATATAAAGAGAAGGATGTTTCAAAGAGCCTTATTTAAGCCAAAACCACTGAAAAGGGAATCAGAGAAAGAACAAGATGCCCTTCAACAATGCCAGGAATGGATAACCCAACCCAATTCATGGTTAATAAAAAAAGAAAAAAAGAAATGAACCCCAGCTTTGGGGACTGTGTTTGCCCAAAATATCATCCAAATGAGAAGAAGTGAAGCACTCAAAGTGGAACATGTCTTTGTAAGATGGGATATTTAATTCTCTGGATGACCTCTGTTTGTCCACAGTTTAGGCCAAGTCCTGGAAGGGGGCAAGGAAATAGAGCCATTTTTCTTAGTAGATAATGTATCGTGCTCCAGGTAGACTCCTTTGTCAATGTGACCATATCTTCTTGGAGACCTTGGGATGTCACTGTTAGGACTTGGGAGTCTCTATCTGAAATGAAAAGCTTAAACATTTAATGTTACACTTAGTAGATTTCTAAAAAGATTCAGAGCTATTATCTATTAATGATATCTGAGTTAGACAATGTGTGTCTGTTTTCAATTATTTGGTCTAGAGTGTATCTAGCAAAAAAGAGAGTACATTGTAGCTTAATGACAGTAGTAACATTAGCAAAAACAAGGCTAAACATTTTTTTTTGTTATTAATTTGAGTATTTTTATATACATTTCAAGTGTTATTCTTTTCCCGTTTCCGGGAAACATCCCATCCCCTTCCTTATGGGTGTTCCTCCAACCAGCCTTCCATTGGACCCCCCCAACAGTCTAGTTCACTGGGGTTCAGTCTAGCAGGACCCAGGGGCTTCCCTTCCACTGGTGCTCACTAGGATATTCATTGCTATATGAGGTCAGAGTCCAGGGTCAGTCCATGTATAGTCTTTAGGTAGTGGGTTAGTCCCTGAAGCCCCAGGTTGCTTGGCACTGTTGTACATATGGGGGTCTCGAGCAATCTTCCAGTTCTTTCTCTGATTCCTTTCAACCCTATTCTCAGTTCAGTGGTTTGCTGCTGGCATAATGTTGCGTTTGCTGTATTCTGTTGTGTCTCTCAGGAGTATATACATCCGGTCCCTGTTGGTCTGGCATTTTGCTTCATCAATCTTGTCTAATTGGGTGGCTGTATATGTATGGGAACATGTGGGGCAGGCTCTGAATGGGTGTTCTTCTGTGTCTGTTTTAATTCTTTGCCTCTCTTCCCTGCCAAGGGTATTCTTGTTCCCCTTTTTAAAGAAGGAGTGAAGCATTACATTTTGATCATCCATCTTGAGTTTCATTTGTTCTAGGCATCTAGGGTAATTCAAGCATTTGGGCTAATAGCCACTTATCAATGAGTGCATACCATGTATGTCTTTCTGTGATTGGGTTAGCTCACTCAGGATGATATTTTCCAGTTCCAACCATTTGCCTATGAATTTCATAAAGTCATTATTTTTGATAGCTGGGGAATATTCCATTGTGTAGATGTACCACATTTTCTGTATCCATTCCTCTGTTGAAGGGCATCTGGGTTCTTTCCAGCTTCTGGCTATTATAAAAAAGGCTGCGATGAACATAGTGGAGCACGTGTCTTTTTTATATGTTGGGGCATCTTTTGGGTATATGCCCAAGAGAGGTATAGCTGGATCCTGAGGTAGTTCAATGTCCAATTTTCTGAGGAACCTGCAGACTGATTTCCACAATGGTTGTAACAGTCTGCAATCCCACCAACAATGGAGGAGTGTTCCTCTTTCTCCACATCCTCGCCAGCATTTGTTGTCACCTGAGTTTTTGATCTTAGCCATTCTCACTGGTGTGAGGTGAAATCAGGGTTGTCTTGATTTGCACTTCCCTCATGACTAAAGATGTTGAACATTTCTTTAGGTGTTTCTCAGCCATTCGGCATTCCTCAGCTGTGAATTCTTTGTTTAGCTCTAAACCCCATTTTTTAATAGGGTTATTTGTCTCCCTACGGTCTAACTTCTTGAGTTCTTTGTATATTTTGGATATAAGGCCTCTATCTGTTGTAGGATTGGTAAAGATCTTTTCCCAATCTGTTGGTTGCCATTTTGTCCTAACCACAGTGTCCTTTGCCTTACATAAGCTTTGCAGTTTGATGAGATCCCATTTGTCGATTCTTGATCTTATAGCATAAGCCATTGGTGTTTTGTTCAGGAAATTTTTTCCAGTGCCCATATAAGGCTAAACATTTTTAAGGCTGTAATCTTTAACCTTTTTTTATACTGTTGTAAATCTTTATTAAATTAATGTATTAGTTATGGAGGCAGGCTAGAAACTATATGAAATCTTTATCTTAATAGAAGAGTATCTTTGGAAACATCTACCAGGCTTTTCTCCTACAGACAGCAGTGAAGTGGGGACTTTCCATTACAATGATGGTGGATAGTCATGAGAATGCCTTTAACCAAGAGAGTACTGCAGCTACTGCCATGTGACCATGCTTAGATAAAAACCATTCTGAAGTGATAGCTCTGCCTATGGAGGAAAGTGAGCTGTTTGTTATTCCCTAGAATAGAATCACATTTGTCTTTAGAAACATGACTATGAATCAGAAGAGACAGATAAACAAAGAGACAAATAGACACATGTTGCCTGGCAGGCCTATCATTATATTCCTGTGAGAGATCTCTCCCTGTACTGCAAACAGCCTCTGCTGCCATCAGGTCCCAGGAGGGTGGTCTGAGGGGCAGAAGGTGCAAAGAATCCCTTTATCCACCACAGCTAGCTTAAAGCTGGTGCAGAGCAGAATGGAAATAAATCTGAGATAAAAATGTCACAGGAAGTAGAAATGTAAGATGCCTGCTGCAGCAAATTGCTGACAGTGGGGGATCGGCAGAATATGGTACCAGGAGGTGGGGAACGGGAGAATGAGTTAAGTCTGAAGGAGTAGGGAGACAGTACTGGGGAGCAGAGAGAAAGGGTGAAGAGCAAGCTAGTTGAATCAAGTGAAGGGTGGTGGCCATTTAGAGTTATTATATACTGGGTATTGGGCCCAAATTTGGTGTGTGAATTTAGAAACCTTTAAGACCAAGAGGCATGCCAGTAGGGAGCATTAAAATAGCAATGAAAATATTCCCTTTAAGTGAAAGTAGAAGTCATTAATCTTACCACTTGCTGTGACCTGAAGATAAATTAATAACAAGTAGAAGACAGCAAGCCTAGAATACCAGGTCTTCATGAGGTAACCTAGGAGCTGAGTTGTGGGGTGAGTGCTCAAGCTGCTGAATGGTCTACCTAGGCCTAGGATTTTCCAGCAGTGTGAACGAGAGAGAAACCATATCAAGAAGAGAAACAACTCATTCAATGGTAGAGTTCCTAAGACAAGGAGTCAGAGAGAAGGGCCAGTCATAAAAACTGTGGATACCTTGAGCCCTGAGGATACTAGAGGGTGGCCAGCCCTCACTTGTGACCAAGGGCCATTTACACTGACTAGTGGGTTTGGGGGAAGCTTACCAATTTGCCAGTGATTGGATGGTGAGGTCTAGTGATCTGATGGCTGGAAAGTCCATGTGGGAACAGTGGATAATGTGAACCTGCCAGTTTATAAATTCAAGTCTCAGCTCTAAATGAGGCATTTTGTAAATCCAAGAATATGTTTTGTAGACCTTCCTATTATGAGGTGGCAGGGGGTACCTCAAGAGGCCCATGCCAAGACATCCCTACACCCCTGAGGTAGTAGCTATATGATCAGTAGAGTATAGAATAGAGTTTATTTGGGAGAATCGAAAAGGGAGTTGTGCAGGGCATGTATAGAGGCAGAGAAAGAGAGGAAGGAGGGAGAGAGAGAAGGGGGAGGGATGGATGGAGGGAGGAAGGGAAGAGGGAAGAGAAGAGAAGAGAAGAGAAGAGAAGAGAAGAGAAGAGAAGAGAAGAGAAGAGAAGAGAAGAGGCCAGCAAGAAACACTTGGAGGGAACAGGGCAGGGGGAAAGGGGAGAGGGAGAGAGGGCTCAGAGAGAGTAAGGGGTATCAGATTAAGAAAAGGGGTAGACAGAGGGAGAAACCAAAGAGTCCCTGTTATAGCAAACCAGTCCTATGGGACTGTTGCTAGGTAACTGTTGTGTGGAGCCTAGAAGGAATGCTACCAGTAGATGTCATAATGGTTTTGGCAATTACAATTAATTTTCAACTTTTGGACCAAAAATGAAGGAATCTTTGGAGACAGAATGTCTTGGTATGTAATAGTTGTGGTCAAAATCATGCTAAATGAGAAAAGGCATTTGATTGTTTCACCATTATCAATAGTTTCAGAAGGTTCTAATTACTGCCAGGAAGCAAAGCTTAGCAGAATAGTGAGAGAAATGAGATGGAAGCTACAAGATACAGCAAGATTTGTAGATTCAGCAAACCACATGATGACATGGTCTACATGCTACAAAGAAGAAACGCTTTAGCCAATATTCATATTATTTGGATAAAAATTTTGAAGACTATTTGTGACTGAATTATATTAATTTGTATTATGTGAAAAGTACAAAGCATCCAAACAAAGCAATTTTATGCAGAATTTTTTCACCCATGATTTTGATTGCTAAGTGAAACGGCATGAGCATTATGCTATATAATTGTGTGTTTTTTTGAAAACTAACATGTTAATAGGAATTTTGATTCAATAATGTCCATGGTTCCGCACTGTGATACAACCAAAGAAAAGGCAAGAAATTAAACAGTACCAAATTGGGCAAGTCACAAAATTGGTTTCTTGGGAAGAGAAAATAATTGCAATTTTGGTGGACTTCTGGCCATCGGTTATTCACTTTATAGTAACTATGTAAGATGGTAATCCTAGAAAAGAACATTGATTAGAAAGACACACCCAAAAGTTATGCAGTGATAGTTGAATTCTACTTTTTCCTTCAAGTTTTGTTTCACTTTATTTTGCTTTGCTTTTCTTTATGGGGATTTTTGGTGGTAAGGGTTGCTGGTCTGTTGATTGGTCTTTTTAATATCAGGATTCATATAGTCCAATCTGACTTTGAACACATTATATAGAAAGTACTGTCCCTGACTTATTTATCTTCCTTCTTTCCACTGATATAAGATATTTACTACATTTCAATTTGTTTATTAGTCATATCAGTATACATATTTTCACATTTCTTGACTATCTTCATTTGTATGTGCTTGTCTATATGTAAATTATATTCTTTTGGGGGCACTAAAATACAGACTAATAGTCTGTTAGTTGTCTCACTAAAAATTATAACACTAGATATATTCTAACCTTCAATATCTAGTCACAAACAGAATTAGGCTTGATACAACAGAAAACTCTTGTAAAAGTACTTATTCACTGGATTATAAAAAATTGCATTAGAATTAAGTATGGATACTGAGGTTAAATAATCTGTTCCCACAGAAATAGGGAGTTAATTAGAACTGTTTTGTTATTTTTAAATCCATTTGTAAAATTGCTTCATGTGTGTGTGTGTGTGTGTGTGTGTGTGTGTGTGTGTGTGTGTGTGTGTGTATAATTTGTTATATATTGAGTAAATAGTAGATATTTTGTCAAGGCCAATAGATAGTTTGTGTCACTTACCATGGAGGCATTGAGGTATATGCCCACTTGAGTGGTTTGAATAGGAATGGTTTCCATAGACTCATGCATGAATGCTTGGCCAAGAGGGAGTGGCACTATTAGAAGCCATGGAGTAGGTGTGGCCTTGTGTGTTACTGTATAGGTAACCTTTTGAGTTTTCCTTTGTGTGAGCTATACCCAGTGATACAGTCTGATTCTGCTTCCTACAGATTGAGATGTAGAATTCTTGGCCCCTCCAGTCCCACATGTGCTTGCAAGCTGTCATGGTTCCCACCATGATGAGAATCCATAACCTCTGCAATATTAATACACACCCAATTCTTTATGAGTTGCCTTTGTGATGGTGTATCTTCATAGCAATTAAGTCCTAACTAAGGCAAAATGTGCACATATGTGTGGAAAATAATCAAGAAAAAAATCACTATGTTGATTGTTTATTGAAATGACTTCTAAAATGGAAGACGTTCATTAATATCTTTATCTGGATTTTCATATAATCCTCGCATTTGTCAAGTGTCAATAAACATGTCTAATTCTTTTCATATAAGTGAAAATGGACAAATTCATAGATAAGATTCTTCTGTTAGTCAAGAGAGCATCTAGTATTAAGTTTAGATAAATACAAAATAAAACATTCAGTCTCTAAATTGAAGGAACTAGCCACTTACAAACTGATTTTCTGGGCTTGCAGTTGTTAACTTGAACCATGGCCTCACTGAGTTCTATATATTTAACCTTTACTTTGTTATTAGACGTTAATGTATTTTCATGGTCAGGTATATACTTTTCAGTTGAGTACATGGTGTTGTGTGACCAAGGTCTAATTGAGCAATCCAGAAACTCATCACTTGTGTACAAAAAGTATAAATCACTTTTGGATTCAATGCCCAACTATTATTGTTGAGACACTAATGCAATCTAATGATTAAATAAGTTGTGGAGATCAGCAAAACTAATGGTGTTATGTCTAACAGTATGGTCTGTCAAAGTAGCCTCTTTGGTAGGGAAGTAGAATTATAGGAAAATTAAGACATTAACTCATAGACTACCGTGTTATTTACTTATGTCTACATTATTTCTCTTCCTTGTATCTTTACCTTAATAAATCAATGAAGACAAACTTTTATTTTGTCTTTTATATCTGAACCAGAAATGTTTCTGGGTCAAAAATAAGCAAAAGAATTATCAAATGAGGTGATAGTTTATTCAAAGAAACCCAGATGTCTTACATATGAGAGGATGCTAACTTACGTGACAATTCAGCCTGCTTAGTATTCCACACAGCACTTAAAACACTTCAATTATTTTAACTAGTTGATCCATTAATTATTATCATTTTAATAAATTAGAATAAATTTCCTTGACTGTAGAATTTTCACCTATCACATTGACTTAGTGTCTATAATACATATATATATATATATATATATATTCTATATAAATTCAGAAGAAAGAGCATTATACACTTTCTTCTTAAATATAGATCCAGAAAATTTTAAATGACATATCAAAACTACCTGGAACATTAAAAAAAGAGAGAAAGAGATGAAAAAAAACTATAGTGAATGCCATGGTAAATAAATAAGAATATACCCTCTCAAGAAACTAATGTGCTTTTTAACCTTCAGACTCATGAAGAGCTTTTCTTTTGCTGAATTTTACAAACCTAACTCCATACATTTCATATGAATGAATGGGACTTATTTCATTGAACGGGAATTCTTGCAAGTTTTTGTTTGTTTTTCTTATCTTTTAATTTTTTTCCTATTATTGCATTTTTTACTTACATTTTAAATGTTGTCCTCTTTCCTGGCTTTCCTCCAGAAACCCCATATCTCATCCCTCCTACCCTGCTTCTATGAGGGTGCTTCCTCACCCACCCATTCGGCTCCTTCCCACTTCCTTCCTGACATTCCCCTACACTGGGGCAATTTTTGAACAGAACACTAAAAGATAAGTAATTTTATATATAAGACAATTATGCATAATGAATAAATGAATGGGGAAGGAAAAGCATCATGTCAATAGTGTGGGTCTTTTGATGTTTTCTTAAGAGTATAGAGGAATTTAATCCAGCAACATGGCAGGTCTGGCAATGAATCACATCCAAAGTCCTTCTTGGTATCTGTGATGTGGCTGGGAATACAGACATGTACTTAATATATACATTTAATCCATCAGGCAGGAGTACAGATACATAATTATTACACTTTTTCCCATATATAAACCAATTTATTCATTTACATTTCAAATGATATCCCCCTTTCTGGTTAACCCTCCACAAATCCCCCATTACCATTCCTCCTTCTCTCTCCTGCCCTTTGCCTCTATGCCTTCACCCTTTTACCCACTCCTACCTCACTGCTCTAGCCTCCCCCTACTCTAGGGCATCAAGCATCCACAGGACCAATGGCTTCCCGTCCCATTGATATCAGATGAGGCCATCCTCTGCTACATACATAGCTGCAGCCATGGATGCCTCCATGTATACTGTTTAGTAGGTGGTTTAGTCCCTGGGAGCTCTGGGTAGTCCAGTTAGTTGATATTGTTCTTATGGTGTTGAAATGATCTTGTGCTCCTGCAATCCTTCTCCTAGCTCTTTCACTAGGGACCCTAGGCTCAATTCAATGATGGTGAGTATCAGCATCTGTATTGGTCAGGTGCTGGTAAAAACTCTCAGGGAAGAGCAATACAAGATTATTGTCAGCAGAGGATTTCTTGGTGTCAGCAATAGTGTGGGGGTTTGGTGTCTGCAGATGGCGTTGCAGTAAAAATATAAAAGCAGGGGAGCTGGTTCTCATGCATACCCTGGCGGTTTTTAGTTTTGGCTCCAAAGGGCCATAGGAATTAGCGCTAATTTATCTGAGATAAGTATCTCTCCTGGTGGCTCTCTACTAGTCACAACTCTCTGGCTCTAGCCACTCAGTAAAATCAAGACTCAACAAGCTATAACCCAACAATCAGATTTACATGTTAAATTCTCCACCTACAATATATCCACAAAATAAATTTACAACCAACTGAAAGGGTTATAAACCACCCACGTAGATAAAATATAATTTGCCCATCTAGATAACACAAAATCCTGTACACTTCCATCCCTTAAGAATAGTCATAACAACCTGTAAAATGTACAGAGAGAAATCATTCACCATCATATTCGTTCAGCCGCCTACTCCTAGCTCCAGTCTCCTCTGCTTCGCTAAAACTTTTTTCCCACTCAACCTTCCTTCTCATCCAATGACAGGCCTCTTTCTATCCTGTACCTGCCTTCACTTGCCTAATGATGTCAACCTACAGATGGAATAGATCTCTAGGTATGGTATCTAGATGGCCTTTCCTTCAGTCTCTATTTCATTTTGATTGTCCCTGTCTTTCCTTTGGACAGGAACAGTTTTGTTTTACAAATGTTGAGATGTGTGGGTAGCTCCATCCTTCACCTAGAGGCTGTACCTATATGTCCATGCCCACACTACCACAGTACCTAAAGCCAGGCGTAGGCTTCTGAGGTTTAAGAAAAATCACACATATTTGGGTCATTCATGTTACGAGAATGCAAGTCTTTTACTTTGTCGAGAATGCAAGTCTTTTACTTTGTTCACTGAATATATACTCCAAGTTCACCTGTTCGAAAAATCCAGGAAGTGCAGTGGAAAAACCGGCTTACGCCCTCAAGACCAAAGAAAGAGGAACAAAAGACAGGAACCAACTATTGCCCAGGTGTACCACCCAGGTTTGTCGCTTCAGGGCCAGGATGTTCCTTTGTTAGGAACAAGACTTCTACCTGCACCAGCAGGGCTTTACTGTAGGGGTCAAACACTGTACGGGACCCTGGAGGGTCCAAAACATATCTACTGGAAGTGTTCTCTAAAAGTTGTATCTCACCTTTGTCTGGTATGTTTGCTAAAGTCATCATCTTTGGGTCTTATGAGCCTCTCATTTCCCTGGAGTATGGTACTTTCTAGTCTCTACCCCTTGTTCCCCATCCTGCACTGCTACAGAACTCTGTTCAATTTCCTGACCCTCTGTACTTCTATCCTGTCTTTTCCAATACCTGAGCCAACTCACCTTTTTCCCCTTCCCCTCTTCTCTCTATCCCATAACCCTCCTTCCCTCCACCTCTTGTTTTGTACATTTTGTTCCACATTCTTTTTTGGATTAAAGCAGTTACACTTTGGTCTTCCTTCTTCTTGAACTCCATATGGTTTGTGGGTTATATCCTGAGTTTTGGGCTAATATTCACTTATCAATGAGTAAATACCATATATGTTCTTATGGTTCTCATTACCTCACCCAGGCTGATTTTCTTTATCTTTATTAACGTGAGTGTTTCTTATTTACATTTCAATTGTTATTCCCATTCCCGGTTTCTGGGCCAACATCCCTCTAACCCCTCCCTCTCCCCTTCTATGTGGGCTCCTCCTCCCCATCCTCCCCCCATTACCACCCTCCCCCCAACAATCACGTTCACTAGGTGTTCAGTCTTGGCAGGACCAAGGGCTTCCCCTTCCACTGGTGCTCTTACTAGGCTATTGATTGCTACCTATGAGGTTGGAGCCCAGGGTCAATCCATGTATACTCGTTGGGTAGTGGCTTAGTCCCTGGAAGTTCTGGTTGTTTGGCATTGTTGTTCATATGTGGTCTCAAGCACCTTCAGTTCTTTCAGTCCATTCTCTGATTCATTCAACAAGGGTCCTGTACTCAGTACAGTGCTTTGCTGATGACATTCACATATATATTTGCCATATTCTGGCTGTGTCTCTCAGGGAAGATCTACATCCGGGTCCTGTCAGCCTGCACTTCTTTGCTTCATCCATCTTATTTGTTTGGTGGCTGTGTATCAATGGGCCACATGTGGGGCAGGCTCTGATTGGGCGTTCCTTCAGACTCTGTTCTAAACTTTGCCTCTCTATCCCCGCCTAAAAGTATTCTTGCTCCCCTTTTAAAGAAGGAGTGAAGCATCTGCATTTTGGTCATCTTTCTTGAGTTTCATGTGTTCTGTGCATCTAGGGTAATTCGAGCATTTGGACTAATATCCACTTATCAATGAGTGCATACCATGTGTGTTTTTCTGTTACTGGGTTACATGACTCAGGATGATATTTTCCAGTTCTATCTACTTGCCGATGAATTTCAAAAGTCATTGTTTTTGATAGCTGAGTAGTATTCCATTGTGTAGATGCACCACATTTTCTGTATCCATTCCTCTGTTGAAGGGCATCTGGGTTCTTTCCAGCTTCTGGCTATTAAATATAAGGCTTCTATGGACATAGTGAAGCATGTGTCTTTGTTATATTTTGGAGCATCTTTTGGGTATATTCCCAAGAGAGGTATACCTGGGTCCTCAGTTAGTTCAATGTCCAATTTTCTGAGGAACCTCCAGACTGATTTCCAGAATGGTTGTACCTGTCTGCAATGCCACCAACAATGCAGGAGTGTTCCTCTTTCTCCATATCCTTGCCAACACATGCTGTCACCAGAGTTTTTGAATTTAGCCATTTTGACTGGTGTGAGGAGGAATCTCAGGGTTGTTTGGATTCGCGTTTCTGTTATGACTAAAGATGTTGAACATTTTCTTAGGTTCTCCTCAGCCATTCGATATTCCTCAGCAGTGAATTCTTTGTTTAGCTCTGAACCCCATATTTAATAGGGTTAGCTGTCTCCCTGCAGTCTAACTTCATGAGTTATTCATATATTTTCGATATAAGCCCTCTATCAGTTGTAGGATTGGTAAAGATCTTTTCCCAATCTGTTGGTTGTCATTTTGTCCTAACAACACTGCTCTTTGCCTTACAGAAGCTTTGTAGTTATATGAGATCCTATTTGTCAATTCTTGATCTTAGAGCATAAGCCATTGGTGTTTTGTTCAGGAAATTTTCTCCACTGTTCAGTGTCCACACTTTTTCTTCTATTAGTTTGAGTGTATCTGGTTTGATGTGGAGGTCGTTGATCCACTTGGACTTAAGCTTTGTACAGGGAGATAAGCTTGGATCGATCTGCATTCTTCTACATGTTGAACTCCAGTTGAACCAGCACCATTTGCTGAAAATGCTATCTTTTTTCCATTGTATGGTTTTGGCTCCTTTGTCAAAAATCAAGTGACCATAGGTGTGTGGGTTCATTTCTGGGTCTTCAATTCTATTCCATTGGTCTATCTGTCTGTCTCTGTACCAATACCATGCAGTTTTTATCACAATTGCTCTGTAATACGGCTTGTCTTCAGGGATAGTGATTCCCATGGACGTCCTTTTATTATTGAGGATAGCTTTAGTTATCCTGGGTGTTTTGTTATTCCAGATGAATTTGCAAATTGTTCTGTCTAGCTCTGTGAAGAATTGGATTGAAATTTTGATGGGGATTGCATTGAATCTGTAGATTGCTTTTGGTAAAATGGCCATTTTTACTGTATTAATCCTGCCAATCCATGAGCATGGGAGATCTTTCCATCTTCTGAGATCTTCAATTTCTTTCTTCAGAGGCTTGAAGTTCTTATCATACAGATCTTTCACTTGCTTGGTTAAAGTCTATTATTTGGGATTATTATGAAGTGTGCCGTTTCCCTAATTTCTTTCTCAGCTTGTTTCTCTTTTGTGTAGAGGAAGGCTACTGATTTATTTGTTTTAATTTTATAACCAGCCACTTGGCTGAAGGTGTTTATCAGGTTTAGTATCTCTCTGGTGGAACTTTTGGGATCACTTAAATATACTATCATATTATCTGCAAATAGTGATATTTCGACTTCTTCTTTTTCAGTATCTCTCTGATCTCCTTTTTCTGTCGGAATGCTCTGGGTGGGACTTCAGAACTATATTGAATAAGTAGGGAGAGAGTGGGCAGCCTTGTCTAGTCCCTGATTTTAGTGGGATTTCTTCAATTTTCTCATTTATTTTATTTAATATTAGCGATTGGTTTGCTGTATATGGTTTTTTACTATGTTTAGGTTGAATTCCTGTAATTTTTCGACTTTTTATCATGAAGGGGTGTTGAATTTTGTCAAATGCTTTCTCAGCATCTAATGAAATGATCATGTGGTTTTTATCTTTCAGTTTGTTTATATATATATGGATTACATTGATGGTTATCCATATATTAAATCACCGTGCATGCCTGGCATGAAGCTCACTTGATCGTGGTGGAAGATTGTTTTGATATGAACTTGGATTCGGTTTGCCAGAATTTCATTGAGTATTTTTGTGTCAATACATGAAATTGTTCTGAAGTTCTCTTTCTTTGTTGGGTCTTTGTGTGGTTTAGGTATAAGGTAATTGTGGCTTCATGAAAGAATTCAGTTGTTTTTGTTGTTTCAATTTTGTGGAATAGTTTGGATAGTTTGGTATGAGGTCTTCTATGAAGGTCTGTTAGAATTCTGCACTAAACCCGTCTGGACCTGGGCTCTTTTTGGTTGGGAGACCTTTAATGACTTCTTCTATTTCCTTAGGAGTTATGGGGTTGTTTAACTGGTTTATCTGTTCCTGATTTAACTTCGGTACCTGGTATCTGTCTAGGAAATTGTCCATTTCCTGCAGATTTTCAAGTTTTGTTGAATATAGGCTTTTATAGTAAGATCTGATGATTTTTTGAATTTCCTCTGAATCTGTAGTTATGTCTCCCTTTTCATTTCTGATTTTGTTACTTTGGACAAACATCTCTGTCCTCTGGTTAGTTTGGCTATGAGTTTATCTATCTTCTTGATTTTCTCAAAGAACCAGCTTTTGGTTCTGTTGATTATTTGTTTAGATCTTTTGTTTCTAATTGGTTGATTTCAGCTCTGAGTTTCATTATTTCCTGCCTTCTACTCCTCCTGGGTGTATTTGCTTCTTCTTTTTCTAGAACTTTTAGGTGTGCTGTCAAGCCGCTAATATATGGTCTCTCCTGTTTCTTTCTGCAGGCACTCAGAGCTATGAATTATCCTCTTAGCACAGCTTTCATTGTATCCCATAAGTTTGGGTATGTTGTACCTTCATTTTCATTAAATTCTAACAAGTCTTTAATTTCTGTCTTAATTTCTTCCCTGACCAGGTTATCATTGAGTAAAGCATTATTCAACTTCCATGTATATGTGGGAATTCTTCCCTTATTGTTGTTGAAGCCCAGCTTTATCCCGTGGTGGTCTGATAGGATGCATGGAATTATTTCTATCTTTCTGTATCTATTGAGGCCTGTTTTATGACCAATTATATGGTCAATTTTGGAGAAAGCACCATGAGGTGGTGAGAAGAAGGTATATCCTTTTGTTTTAGGATAGAATGCTCTATAAATACTTGTTACGTCCATTTGGTTCATGACTTCTCTTAGTCTGTCTATGTCTCTGTTTAATTTCTGTTTCCATGATCTGTCCATTGATGAGAATGGGGTGTTGAAATCTCCTACTATTATTATGTGAGGTGCAATGTGTGCTTTGAGCTTTAATAAGGTTTCTTTTATGTATGTAGTTGCCCTTGTATTTAGGGCATAGATATTTAGGACTGAGAGTTCATCTTCGTGGATTATTCCTTTGATGAATATGAAGTGTCCTTCCTTATCTTTTTTGATGAACTTTAGTTGAAAATCAATTTTATTAGATATTAGAATGGCTACTCCAGCTTGCTTCTTCCGACCGTTTGATTGAAAAGTTGTTTTCCAGCCTTTCACTCTCAGGTAGTGTCTGTCTTTGTCTCTGAGGTGTGTTTCATGTAGGCAGCAGAATGCAAGGTCCTCATTGCATATCCAGTTTGTTAATCTATGTTTTTTTATTGAGGAGTTAAGTCTATTGATGTTGAGAGATATTAAGGAATAGTGATCGTTGTTTCCTGTTATCTTCGTATTTGGATGTGAGATTATGTTTGTGTGCTTTTCTTCTCTTTGTTTTGGTTGCCAAGATTGATTAGTTTCTTGCTTTTTCTAGCGTGTAGCTTGCCTCCTCATGTTGGGCTTTACCATTTATTATCCTGTGTAGGACTGGATTTGTAGAAAGATATTGTTTAAATTTGGTTTGTCAATAATCTTGGTTTCTCCATCTATATTAATTGAATTTGCTGGATACAGTAACCTGGGCTGGCATTTGTGTTCTCTTAGGGTCTGTATGACATCTGTCCAGGATCTTCTGGCTTTCATAGTCTCTGGTAGAAAAAGTCTGGTGTAATTCTGATAGGGTCTGCCTTTATATGTTATACCTTTTTTTTCCCTTACTGCTTTTAATATTCTTTCTTTATTTTGTGCATTTGGTGTTTTGACTATTATGTGAAGGAGGATGTTTCTTTTCTGGTCAATCTATTTTGAGTTCTGTAACTTCTTGTATGTTTATGGGCCTCTCTTTTTTAGGTTAGGGGATTTTCTTCTATGATTTTGTTGAAGATATTTACTGGTCCTTTGATGGGGTCTTCACTTCTCTTTTTTTTTTTTGATTTTATTTTATTTCCTGTATTTTTTTTTTGATTAATGAATATTTTCTTATATACATTGCTACCTATGGGTCAGAGTCCAGGGTCAGTCCATGTATAGTCTTTAGGTAGTGGCTTAGTCCTGGAAGCTCTGGTTGCTTGGCATTGTTGTACATATGGGTCTCGAGCCCCTTCAAGCTCTTCAGTTCTTTCTCTGATTCCTTCAACAGGGGTCCTATTCTCAGTTCAGTGGTTTGCTGCTGGCATTCGCCTCTGTATTTGCTGTATTCTGGCTGTGTCTCTCAGGAGATCTATCTACACTTCTGCACTTCTTTGCTTCATCCATCTTGTCTAATTGGGTGGCTGTATATATATGGGCCACATGTGGGGCAGGCTCTGAATGGATGTTCCTTCAGTCTCTGTTTTAATCTTTGCCTCTCTCTTCCCTGCTAAGGGTATTCTTGTTCCCCTTTTAAAGAAGGAGTGAAGCATTCACATTTTGATCATCCGTCTTGAGTTTCATTTTGTTCTAGGCATCTAGGGTAATTCAAGCATTTGGGCTAATAGCCACTTATCAATGAGTGCATACCATGTATGTCTTTCTGTGATTAGGTTAGCTCACTCAGGATGATATTTTCCAGTTCAACCATTTGCCTACAATTTCATAAACTCGTTGTTTTTGATAGCTGAGTAATATTCCATTGTGTAGATGTACCACATTTTCTGTATCCATTCCTCTGTTGAAGGGCATCTGGGTTCTTTCCAGCTTCTGGCTATTATAAATAAGGCTGCGATGAACATAGTGGAGCACGTGTCTTTTTTTTTATGTTGGGGCATCTTTTGGGTATATGCCCAAGAGAGGTATAGCTGGATCCTCAGGCAGTTCAATGTCCAATTTTCTGAGGAACCTCCAGACTGATTTCCAGAATGGTTGTACCAGTCTGCAATCCCACCAACAATGGAGGAGTGTTCCTCTTTCTCCACATCCTCGCCAGCATTTGCTGTCACCTGAGTTTTGATCTTAGCCATTCTCACTGGTGTGAGGTGAAATCTCAGGGTTGTTTTGATTTGCATTTCCCTGATGACTAAAGATGTTGAACATTTCTTTAGGTGTTTCTCAGCCATTCAGGCATTCCTCAGCTGTGAATTCTTTGTTTAGCTCTGAACCCCATTTTTTTAATAGGGTTATTTGTCTCCCTGCGGTCTAACTTTTGAGTTCTTTGTATATTTTGGATATAAGGCCTCTATCTGTTGTAGGATTGGTAAAGATCTTTTCCCAATCTGTTGGTTGCCGTTTTGTCCTAACCACAGTGTCCTTTGCCTTACAGAAGCTTTGCAGTTTTATGAGATCCCATTTGTCGATTCTTGATCTTAGAGCATAAGCCATTGGTGTTTTGTTCAGGAAATTTTTTCCAGTGCCCATGTGTTCCAGATGCTTCCCTAGTTTTTCTTCTATTAGTTTGAGTGTGTCTGGTTTGATGTGGAGGTCCTTGATCCACTTGGACTTAAGCTTTGTACAGGGTGATAAGCATGGATCGATCTGCATTCTTCTACATGTTGACCTCCAGTTGAACCAGCACCATTTGCTGAAAATGCTATCTTTTTTCCATTGGATGGTTTTGGCTCCTTTGTCAAAAATCAAGTGACCATAGGTGTGTGGGTTCATTTCTGGGTCTTCAATTCTGTTCCATTGGTCTATCTGTCTGTCTCTGTACCAATACCATGCAGTTTTTATCACTATTGCTCTGTAATACTGCTTGAGTTCAGGGATAGTGATTCCCCTAAAGTCCTTTTATTGTTGAGGATAGTTTTAGCTATCCTGGGTTTTTGTTATTCAGATGAATTTGCAAATTGTTCTGTCTAACTCTTTGAAGAATTGGATTGGTATTTTGATGGGGATTGCATTGAATCTGTAGATCGCTTTTGGTAAAATGGCCATTTTTACTATATTAATCCTGCCAATCCATGAGCATGGGAGATCTTTCCATCTTCTGAGGTCTTCTTCAATTTCTTTCTTCAGTGTCTTGAAGTTCTTATTGTACAGATCTTTTACTTGCTTGGTTAAAGTCACACGAGGTACTTTATATTATTTGGGTCTATTATGAAGGGTGTCGTTTCCCTAATTTCTTTCTCGGCTTTTTCTCTTTTGTGTAGAGGAAGGCTACTGATTTATTTGAGTTAATTTTATACCCAGCCACTTTGCTGAAGTTGTTTATCAGCTTTAGTAGTTCTCTGGTGGAACTTTTGGGATCATTAAATATACTATCATATCATCTGCAAATAGTGATATTTTGACTTCTTCTTTTCGATCTGTATCCCCTTGACCTCCTTTTGTTGTCTGATTGCTCTGGCTAGAACTTCAAGAACTATATTGAATAAGTAGGGAGAGAGTGGGCAGCCTTGTCTAGTCCCTGATTTTAGTGGGATTGCTTTCAAGTTTCTCTCCATTTAGTTTAATGTTAGCCACTGGTTTGCTGTATATAGCTTTTACTATGTTTAGGTATGGGCCTTGAATTCCTATTCTTTCCAGGACTTTTATCATGAAGGGGTGTTGAATTTTGTCAAATGCTTTCTCAGCATCTAATGAAATGATCATGTGGTTTTGTTCTTTCAGTTTGTTTATATAATGGATCACGTTGATGGTTTTCCGTATATTAAACCATCCCTGCATGCCTGGGATGAAACCTACTTGATCATGGTGGATGATTGTTTTGATGTGCTCTTGGATTCGGTTTGCCAGAATTTTGTTGAGTATTTTTGCGTCGATGTTCATAAGGGAAATTGGTCTGAAGTTCTCTTTCTTTGTTGGGTCTTTGTGTGGTTTAGGTATAAAATAATTGTGGCTTCATAGAAGGAATTGGTAGTGCTCCATCTGTTTCAATTTTGTGGAATAGTTTGGATAATATTGGTATGAGGTCTTCTATGAAGGTCTGATAGAATTCTGCACTAAACCCGTCTGGACCTGGGCTCTTTTTGGTTGGGAGACCTTTAATGACTGCTTCTATTTCCTTAGGAGTTATGGGGTTGTTTAACTGGTTTATCTGTTCCTGATTTAACTTGATACCTGGTATCTGTCTAGGAAATTGTCCATTTCCTGCAGATTTTCAAGTTTTGTTGAATATAGGCTTTTATAGTAAGATCTGATGATTTTTTGAATTTCCTCTGAATCTGTAGTTATGTCTCCCTTTTCATTTCTGATTTTGTTAATTTGGACACACTCTCTGTGTCCTCTCGTTAATCTGGCTAAGGGTTTATCTATCTTGTTGATTTTCTCAAAGAACCAACTTTTGGTTCTGTTGATTCTTTCTATGGTCCTTTTTGTTTCTACTTGGTTGATTTCAGCTCTGAGTTTGATTATTTCCTGCCTTCTACTCCTCCTGGGTGTATTTGCTTCTTTTTTTTGTTCTAGAGCTTTTTAGGTGTGCTGTCAAGCTGCTGACATATGCTCTTTCCTGTTTCTTTCTGCAGGCACTCAAGCGCTATGAGTTTTCCTCTTAGCTTTGCTTTCATTGTGTCCCATAAGTTTGGGTATGTTGTACCTTCATTTTCATTAAATTCTAAAAAGTTTTTAATTTCTTTCTTTATTTCTTCCTTGACCAGGTTATCATTGAGTAGAGCATTGTTCAATTTCCACGTATATGTGGGCATTCTTCCCTTATTGTTATTGAAGACCAGCTTTAGGCCGTGGTGGTCCGATATACGCATGGGATTATTTCTATCTTTCTGTACCTGTTGAGGCCCGTTTTTGACCAATTATATGGTCAATTTTCGAGAAAGTACCATGAGGAGCTGAGAAGAAGGTATATCCTTTTGCTTTAGGGTAGAATGTTCTATAAATATCCGTTAAGTCCATTTTGGCTCATGACTTCTCTTAGTCTGTCTACGTCTCTGTTTAATTTCTGTTTCCATGATCTGTCCATTGATGAGGTGGGGTGTTGAAATCTCCTACTATTATTGTGTGAGGTGCAATGTGTGTTTTGAGCTTTAGTAAGGTTTCTTTTTACATATGTAGGTGCCCTTGTATTTGGGGCATAGATATTTAGGATTGAGAGTTCATCTTGGTGGATTTTTCCTTTGATGAATATAAAGTGTCCTTCCTTATCTTTTTTGATGACTTTTAGTTGAAAATTGATTTTATTTGATATTAGAATGGCTACTCCAGCTTGCTTCTTCTGACCATTTGCTTGGAAAGTTGTTTTCCCAGCCTTTCACTCTGAGGTAGTGTCTGTCTTTGTCTCTGAGGTGTGTTTCCTGTAGGCAGCAGAATGCAGGGTCCTCGTTGCGTATCCAGTTTGTTAATCTATGTCTTTTTATTGGGGAGTTGAGGCCATTGATGTTGAGAGATATTAAGGAATAGTGATTATTGCTTCCTGTTATATTCATATTTGGATGTGAGGTTGTGTTTGTGTGCTTTTCTTCTCTTTGTTTTGTTGCCAAGACGATTAGTTTCTTGCCTCTTCTTGGGTATAGCTTGCCTCCTTATTTGGGCTTTACCATTTATTATCCTTTGTAGTGCTGGATTTGTAGAAAGATATTGTGTAAATTTGGTTTTGTCATGGAATATCTTGGTTTCTCCATCTATATTTAATTGAGAGTTTTGCAGGATACAGTAGCCTGGGCTGGCATTTGTGTTCTCTTAGGGTCTGTATGACATCAGTCCAGGATCTTCTGGCCTTCATAGTTTCTGGCGAAAAGTCTGGTGTGATTCTGATAGGTCTGCCTTTATATGTTACTTGACCTTTTTCCCTTACTGCTTTTAATATTCTTTCTTTATTTTGTGCGTTTGGTGTTTTGACTATTATGTGACGGGAGGTGTTTCTTTTCTGGTCCAATCTATTTGGAGTTCTGTAGGCTTCTTGTATGCCTATGGGTATCTCTTTTTTTAGGTTAGGGAAGTTTTCTTCTATGATTTTGTTGAAGATATTTACTGGTCCTTTGAGCTGGGAGTCTTCACTCTCTTCTATACCTATTATCCTTAGGTTTGATCTTCTCATTGAGTCCTGGATTTCCTGTATGTTTTGGACCAGTAGCTTTTTCAGCTATACATTATCTTTGACAGTTGAGTCAATGATTTCTATGGAATCTTCTGCTCCTGAGATTCTCTCTTCCATCTCTTGTATTCTGTTGGTGAAGCTTGTATCTACAGTTCCTTGTCTCTTCTTTTGGTTTTCTATATCCAGGGTTATTTCCATGTGTTCTTTCTTGATTGCTTCTATTTCCATTTTTAATTCCTTCAACTGTTTGATTGTGTTTTCCTGGAATTCTTTCAGGGATTTTTTGTGATTCCTCTCTGTGGCTTCTACTTGTTTGTCTGTTTTTCCTTTTGTGTTTCTCTAAAGGGAGTTCTTCCGTCTTTCTTGAAGTCCTCCAGCATCATGATCAAATATGATTTTGAAACTAGATCTTGCTTTTCTGTTTTGGTGGGAGGTTGGGCTCCGATGATGCCATGTAGTCTTGGTTTCTGTTGCTTGGGTTCCTGTGCTTGCCTCTCGCCATCAGATTATCTCTAGTGTTACTTTGTTCTGCTAATTCTGACAGTGGCTAGACTGTCCTATAAGCCTGTGTGTCAGGAGTGCTGTAGACCTGTTTACTGTTTTTCTTTCTGCCAGTTATGGGGACAGAGTGTTCTGCTTTACGTGTGTGTAGTTTTCCCTCTACAGCTTCAGGTTCCCGTTCTCAGGCATCCTGCCTCCTCTCTCCCACGGGGAGCCCAGGCCTTTTTTCCTCTTGGGCCAATGTGGGCAGGGGTGGGCAGTGTTGGTGGTCTCTTCTGCTCTGCAGCCTCCTCAGTGCCCCCTGACCAGGCGTGAGTGTCTCTCCCACCGGGTTCTGGGAGCAGAGGCAAGTATTCACTTTCTTATATAGCTATAATCCTTAGGTTTGATCTTGTCTTTGTGTCCTGAATTTCCTGTATGTTTTGGGCTAGTAGCTTTTTCCATTTTACATTATCTTTGACAGTTGCGTCGATGCTTTCTATGGAATCTTCTGCTCCTGGGAGTCTCTCTTCTATCTCTTGTATTCTGTTGGTGATGCTTGTATCTACTGTTCCTTGTGTCTTCCTTGGTTTTTCTGTATCTAGGCTTGTCTCTTTTGTGCTTTTTCTTTTTTGTTTTCCTTTCCATTTTCAATTCCTTTATCTGTTTGATTGTGTTTTCCTCTAATTCATTCAGGGATTTTTTGCTGATTCTTAGCATAGTTCTCTTTTGTTTGTTCTTGGTTGATTTCAGCCCTGAGTTTGATTATTTAATGCAGTTTACTCCTCTTGCCAGTATTTGCTTCTTTGAAGACTCTCAATATTATTGTATGAGGTTCAATGTGTGCTTTGTGCTTTAGTAACATTTCTTTTATAAATGTGGGTGCATTTGTGTCATAGATGTTCAGAACTGAGAGTTCATCTTGGAGGATTTTTTTTCCTGAGTATGTAGTGTACCTCCCCATCTTTTTTTGATAACTTTTGTTGAATGTTTATTTCAATGGATATTAGAATTGCTATTCAAGCTTGTTTCTTGGAACCATTTGATTGGAAATTTTTTTCCAGCCTTTTACTTTGTGGTATTTCTTGTTTTTGTCACAGAGGTATGTTTCCTGTATGCAGCAATATGCTGGGTTCTGTTTATGTATCCAGTCTCTTAATCTATATTGGTTTTGTTCATGTCCATCTGTTTGATTGTATTTTCTTGTATTTTTTAAGAGATCTATGTGTTTGCTTTATAAGGGCTTCTACTTGTTTACCTGTGTTCTCCTGTATTTCTTTAAGAGAGTTATTTATGTGCTTCTTAACATCCTATATCTCTTTGAGATGGGATTTTATATATGAATCTTGCTTTTCTTGTATTTTGGGGTATCCAGTGCTTGCTGTAGAGGGGAAGCTGGGTTTTGATGTTGCCAAGTATTGTTCATTTCTGTTCTATTAACTGGCCTTGCTATTGTTGACTAGATCCTGTCCCTCCTTTTAGCCTGTATTCCTGTGATCCTAGTTTTATCAGAATTCTTAGCGGTCCAGCTATATCAGTGATCCTGTGATCTGGAGATACTGGGTATGTCAGAGCTCCTGGCAGTCAAGCTGCCTCTGGTGTGGGTGGAGAACCAAAGACCAGGGTCTGCTCCGGGCCCAGGTACAAACCAGAAATTACATATACATTATGCTGGTCAGGTCTTCCTATGTTCCATGGATCCTAGGTTTTCTAAGTTATGCTAGGGATCTCAGTGTGGGTTGGAGCCCCACCTGAGATCCTGAGTATGTCAGAGCTTCTGGGGGGTGAAGCTGCCTCTGGGTGTGGGCTGTGGGCAGGTGGCCAGAGCCCAGGGACAACTCCTGGCACAAGTGCAAAATGGAAGGTACATGTGACTTTATTAATACACATTTGAATCCATAAATTTGAAGGTATTATTATTTTCTTGAAGGAATTAGTCTTATTTGAATGCAATTTCTATTTGAGGGGCAGATAAAGTGATGAATTAGAGAAAGATATGACAGAACATGGAAGAGAGACTCTTCTAACTGTTGGGTTGGCTATCTCCTCAGTGCTGTACCTCGGACACTTGCAGTTTCTCCTGGCCACATGCAAATGGTCCATCTCCCCTTAGGGTAGCTTCCTTTTCTACCCTCTTCTTCCTCCCCCTAGTCTCTCCTTACTCCTTTTTCTTCTCCACCCCCAAACAGGTAACTCAAAATCCATCTACCTCTCACGTCTCCACTAATTGTTGGTATCCAATTTTATTTAACCAGTAATTTTAAATCAATGAAAAAGGAAGGTTTGCATAACAAAAGCTTATATATGTGAGAATTCACTCATAGGCCTAAACCTTAAGGTATAGAATTCAGCATTTAAATACATAGAAAAAGACCCAACCTCAACAAAGAAAGCCCACCAAAGTTTCAGAAAGTAAAAAACTTCTGAGAGAACATTGCTGACAATAGGAGACATCTGAGAGAAAGCTGCAGAGAGAAATTCACCTGGAATCCTCTGCAGAGGAAATATAAGTTCTTCAAGGTTGGCTGGATACCCAGAAAGAATCTAAAGATTCTGAAGCTGTATGAGCCTTAAGCCCAGAGCAAGAAAGGATGCAGGAGCCTCTGGGAGAGAAAATCAAAGTAATTGTAACCTCATGGCTTTTTTATATGTACCTCAGTTCCTGAATAATGACACAGAGGTTTATTTATTTTTACAATGCTTATGGTCTTAGCTTAGGCGTGCACTCCAACTAGCTGTTAGCTTACATTAACCCATTAATACTAATCTAAATTCTGGCACATGGCAAATTACCAAACTTCAGTTTCATATATTAATTTTTTTTGCTATCACAGTGGTGAATCTTCTGGTGCCTAATTCGTTCCAATAGTTCTCTCCCAGATATCCCACCTTCTATCCTGTCTTTTTCTGTAAGCCATATGCTTTTAATTTTAACCAATAATTGTCTTATGCAAGCAAGGCTGAACACAGAAATATCTTCGCACAATGCATATATTATCATTATAGTTATCTACCCAAAAAGACGGTTTTATTTATCTTTTAGAATTTTTCTACATTTAAAAAATGGGAAATTTTATTTCATATCCCTTAAGTCAAAGTGTAAGAGATGAGAGGATAGAAATATTACCTGAAAAAGCCATTTCAGTACTTATTGCAACTGTGACCACCAGAGCAAAGCCCTTCCTATTTTCAATTGCAATCTTTGTATGTTTATTCTCAAAAATGTTAAAATAATAACTGTACAACAGGAAAAAAAATCTCAAAAGGCTGAAAAATTAACTGTATAACAACAAAATGTGCTTGTACAGCAAAAATATAGTTATACAACAAGAAAAATTAGCTTTGATAGTACAAAAGTTACAGAGACAAGAGACAGAGGAAGTAAAAGAATAGGGTATGTCAAAGTAGGAACTTATGGTACTTGGTGGAATGAAGGACCAGGATAGTCCATTGAACCTATGGTGCCACCTCTTAACAAAATTGAGAAAAAAGAAGACCACCCCCTTTAGCTTTCCCAGTTACTCAGTAACAGTGCCAGAACAGAGTGAAAATTCACAAAATGAACGGCTAGCATGGAATCTTATTAAAATACAGGATCTTAAATGTATTAAAGAGTCAAGAATAACAGCTTATAGACTGTGCTCACTCTTTGTGAAAAATTTGCCTCTTAAGGCAAAATGTTATAATTATAGAAACTAATAATAGGCCTAGATATCATGAAAAAATTTGTTAAAGTCAATTTCCTGATTTAAGACAGCAGATAAATTTGATGACCCTATGATTATTCAGTATATAGCTTTCTGATGTTTTCTACTTTCTGCAACTTCAGTGGACTTTCTTTGTTAAGTATTGGTCTTTTGCTATGTATAGATATGCTAAATTCCATACATTTAGGTTTAGGCCTATGAGTGAATTCTCACATTTACAAGGTTTTTTATGCAAACTTTCATTGTTCCTCGATATAAAACTATTGGTTAAATAAAATTGGATACAATTATGGTAGAAATTAGAGGTAGATGGGTTTTGAATTACCTGGTTGGGGTTGGAGAAAAGAAAGGAGAGAGGAGAGACCAGGATGAAGAGGAATAAGGAGGGAGAGGAGGAAGCCACTGTGAGGGGAGATGAACTATTTGCATGTGTCCAAGAGAAACAGCAAGAATCTGGGATACACCACTGTGGAGGTAGTAAGTCCAACAGTTAGAAGAGTATATCTTACCCATTCTATCAATTTTTTCTCTGATTCATCAGTTTTTTAATTCCTCAAATAGAAATTACTTTCAAGTAAAGACTAATTCCTTCTACAAAATTATCAGTTCTTCAGCATTAGGGATTAAAAGTATGTACTAATGATATATGCCTGTATTCCTGACAGAGGGATTAAAGGTGTGTTGTGAAGACATGAATGTATTCCCAAACAGATCACGATCACAGAGACTAAGAAAGTCTTTGGATGTAATTCTGTGCCAGGCCTTTTCATGTTACAAAATTAAAATTAGTCTATAGTCATCAGAAAATATCATAAGACCCACATTCTTGACATGATGTTTTTCATTCTCCATTCATTTATTCATTATGCATAATTGATTTATATACAAAATTACGTGACTCTCTGTGTTCTGTTCAAAATAGGAAGAACTCCCCATTCAAGGATATGAATCTCATTGGTATGAAATGCCTGGAATTAGACTTGTAAAAGTTAAACAAAAGGAAAAGCTCTTCAAGAGTCTAAAGGCTAAAGAGCACATCATTTTCTTGAGAGAGAACATTCATGTTTTTGACATCTTAAGCCAAAGTAACTTTATTTACATTCACTCTTTTCTTTTTCTTTCCTTTTTTTTCCTTTTTGAATGTTCTGGTTAGTTTTGGTTGTCATTTAAAATTTTCTCAACCCATATGAATATATATATATATATATATATATATATATATATATATATATATATATATATATATATATATTTATTATCACAATGAACGTGGGGTATATATTCGATGAATCAAGTTAAAGATTTTTCATTCTCATAATACAAATGACCCAAGTATGTGTTTTTTCTTAAACCTTACAGGTCTACTCTCAGTTCTTGGAACCGTGGCTACGCAGGCACTGACATCTTCAGATATAATGTCACACAATACCTGGAGACATGCAAATGAGATATGAGAAACAATTATCCTCAAATGTCTTTCTCCTATATAGGTGTTTAGAGACCCACACTGATGGTTCTATACATTTTCCTGGACACAAAATGCATGACATTTTGAATCTACATCATCCCACTGGCTGTTCAAATTTATACCTTGTCTGCCCTGCTCTTGCTTTGTTTGGTTAGGTTCTCCAAACTATGACCCTTGATTTTGTTCTCTTTCCAAGTTTTAGTTGGATTTTGTTCTTTAATTAACAAGACAAGAACCCCTAAAACGGGATCTGCAACAGGACAAGTAACCACCAGAGCAATATCATGACTGCATCCTACTGAAAACTTAGGATTTAAAAAAAAAAAACAAAACTTCAGAACAAACCTGGGCTAAAAATTTGGAAGGTAGGGGTGTGTCCCTATCCCTCTACTGGGGGACATGTTTATCAACTAGAATTAGTCTCTTTTGCTTCCATCTCCCCTCTGTTGGGCATTTTGGCTAAGGTTGTGCCCTTCAATCATAGGAGTTTCTCACATCCTGGTCTCTGAGACTTTCTAGAAATTCTCCCTGATGCCTACTCTCCATAGCTTCATTTACATTAATATCCTGGCCCTCTGGGCTTCTTTCCTGTTTCCCTCCATATCTGATCCTGCCCCCCTTTCTTCTTCCCTGCCCCTCTCCCACCCAGGCTCCCTTTTCCATCTGCCTCCCCTGATTATTTTGTTCCCCTTGTAAGTTTGATTTAACCATCCTCACTTGGGCCTTCCTTCTTGTCCATGGTCCATGGTCCATGGTTTATATCCTAGGTATTTTATAGATTTTTGGCTAATATACATTCATTGGTGAATGCAATGTGTGTCCTTTTGGGTCTGGATTACCTTGCTTGGGATGATATTTTCTAGTCCCTCCCATATCCCTATAAAGTTCATTATCTTCTCATTTTTAATAGCTGAACAGTATTCCACTTCATTGTGTAAACATACCACTTTTGCTGTATTGATTCTTCAGTTGAGGAACCTCCTTTTTCTTCCAGCTTTTGGCTTTTATGAATAAAGTTACTCTGTTGTAAAGGACTGCCTTTTCTGGTCTCAATGGGAGAGGATATACCTAATCCTGTAGAGACTTGATACCCCAGAAAAGAGAGATGCTGGAGTGAGTGAGGTGGGGCTAGATGTGTGGATGGATGTCCAGAAAACATGAACATGAGGCTTATGGAAATTACAAGGGCAATGAAGGACTTCAGAATTGATTTCAATGAAGAGATAAAAGTATTACGAAGGACAAAATCTGAAATGAAGATAAATTTGCAAAACCAAATATATCAACTGGAAAACTCAAAGAAAAACTGTACGTATAGAATGAGTCAAGCAGAAGACATAGTATAAGAACTTATAGATAAAATAAGTATCAGCATCAAATAAGCAAAGTGTGATGGTTTGAATAAAAATGAATGAATCTTTCAACCTGTTCTTCCACATAGACTCTTGAGCCCTGAGAGTAGGGATTCGGTGATGATATATCATTTAGGAGTGAAAGTTCCACGGGCTTTCATTCTCTACACATTGTCCAGTTGTGGAGCTCTATGCTGTAGCCTGTATGCAGTAAGAAGAAGCTTGTGTTTTGAGGGTAGAGCAAAACACTGATCTATGGATATACCAATGTCATTACAAATAATTTTGTTTTAATGTTCCTTAACAAATGATAGTATTTTATGTACCCTTAGGCCCATAGCCTATTTAGTCTCATATTCTTAACTACTTTAGCAGTATCAGGTATGCTTTCTATCTCAATGAATAGATTTCAAGTAAAAAAAGTGGCTGTTACTTCAATTATTTGATTAGGAAATATTAATAGATATTGTGTCATAGATTGTTTCATCAGTCTGTTTTACACCTGAGAATCATCTGGGGGAATCACAATTGGAAAATTTCCCAGGTCAGATTGGTCTATAACTATATCTTTGAGAAATTGTCTTGATTTATGATTGATATGGGAGAGCTCAGTCTACTGTGGGCAATACCATCACTGAGTAGGTGGACCAGGACTATATCAGAATAGTAATTGAGCACAAGCCAGAAACAAAGCAAGTTAGAATTGGTCCTTTATGGTTTCTGATTCAGGTACTGCTTAAATTATTGCTCTGAGTTGCTTTAGTGATGAACTGTAACCTAAAAATAGATGCTGTAACTAAGCATTTACTCTACAAGTTGCTTTGGGACATGAAGTATATCACAGTAATAGAACAATATTAAAATAATGGAGATTTTTACAACTGTTTTCTAAACTTGTCACTCCATTTATGAGATTTCCAATTCTTCTACTTCCTTACTAATGATTTTAAAGTGTTATTTTGGAGCTGAGCGATGGTGATAGCTCCTTTAATCCAAGTATTTAGAAGACAGAGGCAGGTAAATTGAGGCCAGCTTGAGCTACAGAGTGAATTACATGATGGACAAGGTTACATAGTTAGACCATATCTCAAGAAAATATGAATTTGGCCAACCTCACTGATCTGGGCCCACAGTTCCCTGCTCCCAAACCCTTGGTAGAGAGAACTCACCGCCCGGACAGGTGGGGACTCCTGAGACTGCAGAGTGTGAGAGACCTCCAATACTGCCCAACCCTGCCCACATCCCTGGCCCAAGAGGAAACTGTATAGGGCCTCTGGGAACCTGAAGATAGGAGCACTCAAGCGGCAGGTCCCCTGCAGTCCAGACACCACCCGGAACTGAATGGAATCAGTCAACAGTTCTCTGCACCCAAATCCCGTAGGAGGGAGAGCTAAACCTTCAGAGGGGCAGACATGGCTGGGAAGCCAGAAGAGACTACACTCTGCCCACATTTCTGACTCCAGAGGAAAACACCTAACATGCATGGGGGCCCCGGGAAAAGGAGGCGCAGGCACTCCAGCTTGCTGCCCTCAAGGAGAGCTCAAAAGCAGTACCAACAGATTGAGAAAAGATCTTTACCAATCCTACAACTGATAGAGGGCTTATATCCAAAATATACAAAGAACTCAAGAAGTTAGACCGCAGGGAGACAAATAACCCTATTAAAAATGGGGTTCATAGCTAAACAAAGAATTCACAGCTGAGGAATGCTGAATGGCTGAGAAACACTTAAAAAAATGTTCTACATCTTTGTTGGGGGAGGCGGTAATGGGGGGGATGGGGAGGAAACACCCATAGAGAAGGGCAGGGGGACAGGTTAGGGGATGTTGGCCAGGAAACTGAGAAGGGGAATAACAATCAAAATGTAAATAAGGAATACTCAAGTTAATAAAGATGAAAAATAGAAAATATGAATTTAGTTACTCTCATAGCATTTTCTATTAAATTGCATTTCATAATGTTATCAAATATTATTTTATAAGTTATTAAATATGTACTCAATGTTTTTTCTTGTGCCTATTATTTGTTTGACTATCATCTTTGTTAAGATATCTAGTCATATTCTTTGACCACTATTTAATTTTTTTGTTCCTCTATAATTCATTCACAAAACTATCTATTCTGAGACAAAATACTCTATCACATGCACATTTTACAAATTTTCACAAAATGACGTAAAAGAGGTCATTCGCACTTTCTTATGGCATCTGCTAAAGCATGAATGGCATAGATTTTTATACTACCCAGTTTATTCATTCTTGTTATTCATATACAAGAAAATTGGCAATTCTGATTCCTAAAAATTTACTTAAATGGCCAGTTTTCCTAGCAATACTTGTTGAAAATAGTAGAACTTTTCCCCTCATAGAATTGTTTGAGGACAATTGTGGAACATCTACTCATAAAAAAAATTATACCTACATTGTGAATACTATAAATTATTACATTATGACTATATATTTTAAATTATGTGATATGAGTAACGAATATTTTATTTCTGAATTTTTCTTTTTTGGCAAACTTGTACCTTGAGTATATACATAAATTTTAGGCTTAGCTTTTTTAATTCTTAAATATAAAATATATGGGTTTTCACAGGGATTTTGATGTATTTTCTGTGTATTTTAGAATGTTATAATTTTAACATTATATCTTTTCTTAGGTAATCATTTAATATATTTAGATGCAAATTGATTTATTTCATTTTCCTTCAGTAGTATGCCTTGCCTTCCTAAAAGTAATGTTCTTATATAATAAAATTTTAAATCATTATATATGTATGTGTGTGTATTTATTATATTTTTTCTTATTGTGTTAGCTACCTTTTCAATGAATGCATTTTTCCAGTAAAATGCTTTATCTTCTTGAGATCTCATTCATTTCTATATTTTTCCCTTTTTACTGTGTATTTTTCCTAACAAATTAAGTGGCTTCTGTCTTACTGAAGGTCACAAAGATTTATTATTCTATTTTTATCTGAAACGTACATTTGTGTTTCATGTACAGTTTTGATTCATTTATCAATCATTCTTTTTTTGTACACACTATCAGTGAGGTATACAACTTCATTCTTTTGCGTGTAAAAGTCTAGTTGATGCTGAAGTATTTGTTGAGAACTCTTTATCTCTAAATGAATTATCTGGATGTTCCTATAGAAAACAAATCATTGAACATAAATCTGAACACATATTTTAAGACACTCTATTGACCTTAAAGAACATTCTTATATGGCACTCCATATCCTATTTATCACTTCAATGTATAATAATTATTGAAATAAGAAAGCATGAACCCTCTAACATTGCTCTTCATTATCAAGATTGCTTTGATTATCCAAGGCATTTAAATAATCTATATAACTCACTCAGTTTTCCAATTGTTGTTGAAACTGTCAGCTGGTATTTTCGCAAGAAATGCAGGAAATATGTAAACAGAGTTGGATTATGTCTTACTTACAGTTTTATTGTATGTGTTGTGGTCTATTTGTGACTGATTATATGGTCAATTTTGGAGAAGGTACCATGATGTGCTGTGAAGAAGCTATATATTTTTTTGTTTTTAGGGAGAAATGTTTTGTAGGTATCTGTTAAATCCATTTGTTTTATAACTTCTGTTAGTTTCACTATGTCTCTCTTTTGTTTCTGTTTCCATGAGAATGGAGTGTCAAAGTCTCCCACAATTATTCTGTGGGTTTTAATGTGCGTTTTAAGCCAAGCAATGTTTCTTCTACATATGTGGGTGCCTCTGCATTTGGGGCATATGTGTTCAGAATTGAGCATTCATCTTTTTGAATTTATCCTTTGATGAGTGTGCAGTGTTTTTCTCCATCTTTGTTGATAGCTTTTGGTTTACAGGTTATTTTATTGGATAGTAGAACAGTTACTCCAGGTTGTTTCTTGGGACCATTTGCTTGGACATATTATTTCCAGCCTTTTATTTTGAATTGCTGTCTCTCTTTATCACTTAGGTGTGTTTCCTGTATGCAGAAATATCCTGGATTCTTTTTACATATCCAGTCTGTTAGTTTATGTCTTTTTATTGGTGTGTTGATTATATTGATCTTAAGAGATGTTAAGGACCAATGATTCTTGATTCCTGCTATTTTGATTGTTAGAGGTGGAATTGTGTTTGTGTGGTTCTCTTCTTTTGGGTTTGTTACAAGATTAATTTCCTGCATGTACTTTCTCTTTTGTGTTGGAGCTTTTCTTCTATTATCCACTGTAGGGCTGGATTAGCGGAAAGACATTGTTTAAACGTGGTTTTGTCATGGAATATCTTGGTTTTTATATCTATGGTAATTTAGAGATTTCCTTGGCACAGTTGCCTGGGCAGGCATTTTTTTCTCTTAGTGTTTCTGTTGAGAAGTATGTTGTAATTCAGATAGGTGTGCCTTTATATGTTACTCGACACTTTCTCTTTCAGAATTTAATAGAGTTGGGAATCTTTGCTCTGTTCTATATCTATGATACTTACATTTGTTCTTTTCATTGTGTCCTATATTTCTTGAATATTTTGAGTTAGGGGCTTTATGCTTTTTGTATTTTCTTTGACTGTTGTGTCAATGTCTTCTATGGTATCTTCTATGTCTGAGATTCCCCCTCACTTCACTTGTATTTTGTTGGTGATGCTTGCCTCTGTCACTACTCTTTTTTCTAAGTTTTGTGTCTCTTCTTTATGTTTAATGTTTCTATTTCCATTTTTAGATCCTGGATGATTTTATTCAATTCCTTCACCTGTTTGTTTTCCTATATTTATTGAAGAGATTTATGTGTTTTCTCTTTAAGTACTTCTACTTGTTTACCTGTGTTCTCCTATATTCCTCTAATGGAATTATTTATGTCCTTCTTAATGTCCTCTATCATCTACATGAGATGGGGATTTAGATCTGAATCTTGCTTTTTCCTTTGTGTTGGGGAAATCCAGGGCTTGCTGTAGTGAAAGAACTGGGTTGTGAAGTTGGCAAGTAGCATTTGTTTTCATTGCTTATGTTCTTGTTCTTCCTGTCACATCTGGTTAATTCTGGTGTTAAGTAGTCTAGCTGTCTGTGACCAGAGACTTCCTTACTTTGAGCATATGTTCCTGTGACCCTGGTTATGTTAGAACTCCTGGGGATCCAGCTGTTTCTGTGATCCTGTGATCCTGAGATCCTGGGTGTGTCAGAACTACTGAATTTCAAGCTGCCACTGGTTGTGAGTGGTTTAGGAGAGTCAGAGCATAGTCTCTGTTATGGTGTGTAGGTGCCAATTGGAAGGTACAGTAATTGTATTTCATTTTCTTAATTAAACTTGCACTAATCAAATTAAGGCAAAATTTTTTCTAAGATATAGGAACAGACCAAAAAAAGAAAAAAAAAAAGAAAGAAAGTTATAGGAACAATATATTTTATGAATGAATATTTTCATGAATATATATATATATATTTTTTTTTTCTCCCAAAGTCGAGAGAACAGTGTGGGTACAAAGAAAATATTAGGCACAGAAAAAAATCATTAAACCTAAAAGATTCAGCCACAATTGGTTTTATAATGCAAAGTGGTCAACATGAGTCCATATAAACAAAAATACCCAAAATGTTTTTTGTATGTATATACTTGTATATATATATATATATACATATATATATATATATAATATATATCAATAATAAAAGGAAGATATAAATTTGAAAGTGCAGATATGGTATGGCTGTAGGAAGGTAAGGGAATGTGAAGTTATGCAATTATAATTTACTTAAAATATAAGAACAAACAAACAAAGAAGAAACAATAATAAAATAAATTCATTTCAGACCTCTGCATAGAAGCACTATAATGATCAATAGTCAAACTTTAAAGACTATGAGAAAATATTCTGTGATTTTTATCTCCCCAATCTATTCTAGGTTTGTTAGAAAAATTCAACATGAGAAATATACCCTAGTGAAAGACTTTAGTATCCTGCTACATTTGGCTTATAATTGAGAATTAGAAATTTTTCCATCTTTTTATATTTATATTGCTCATTGCAAACCTCAAAGTCATGTGAATTGAAATATTTCTGTATGTAGAAATATTTTATTAATAACTCAAAATATTCTAAGTACTAAATAAGATCTGTTCCATTTCTTGAATGATTTTTGTAGTTTATGTATTTATATGTTTTCTAAGTTATCAAGTTATACAGCTTTTTAAAAAGTAGCTGCTTGGAATTGATACAATCCCACAGTTCCCTTCACCAAAATCCCATGGAGAAGCGAGCTGAACACCCAGAAAAGCATGCATCCTGAGAACACAGGAATGACTGCCATTTCTGCACATCTCTGCCCGAATCCCTGGTCCAAGGGGAAATTGCACAGTGCCTCTGGACACAGGAATATAGGAACAGTCAGCCACCAGTACCTGTGGTTCTGGTCTGCACCCAGGAATGAAGTAAACTAGTCAAACAACCTCCTGCACCCAAATCCCATGGGGTAGAGAGCTAGACCTTCAGAAGTGCGAACATTCCTGAGAAATCAGAGGGAAATACCCTCTTCCCACATTCTTGGCCCAAGAGGGAATCCCCTAGTGCTAACTGCACTCTCTGGGTTCAAGGACCTAAGAGCAACCAGGGGCAGGACACTTCTGATACTTGCCTGCTCCTAGAGCTGAAAGACAGTCACCAGGAGTGCTGACACACCTGAGAGCAGAGCACCTGTTCTCAGTAAGCTAAAAGAAAACAGGAAAACACTTCTACAAACGTGTTGACACAGAGGCCTAAAGAAGGGTCAAGCCACGCTCAGAAACAGGAAGACAATGAACCACCAGAGACAACCCAATGGCGAGAGGCAAGCTCAGGAAATTAAGGGACAGAAACCAAGACAACTGGTCTTTATCAGAGCCATGTTCTCCCACCAAAGAAAACGCAGGATATTCAAGCCCACCAGAAAAGCAATATTTAGATTAAAAAATCATATTTTATGATAATGATGGAGGACTTTAAGAAGGACAGAAATAACTCCCTTAAAGAAATGCAGGGCAACCTCGTTGATCCCTGCCCGCAGCTCACTGCTCCCAAACCCTGTGGGCACTCCTGAGACTACAGAGTGGAAGAGACCACCAATACTGCCCACCCCTGCTGACATCCCTGGCCCAAGAGGAAACTGTATACTGCTTCTGGGAACCGGAAGATAGGGGCACTGGAGCTGCAGGTCCCCTGTGCTCCAGACACTGACAGAACCTGAAGGGACCATATCAACAGTTTTCTGCACTCAAATCCAGTGGGAGGGAGAGCTAAACCTTCAGAGAGGCAGACAGGCCTGGGAAGCCAGAAGAGACTACACTCTGCCCACATTTCTGACTCCAGAGGAAAACACCTAGCACCATCTGGGACCCCAGTGAACAGGGGCTCCTGGAAAAGGCAGCACAGGCCCTCATTGTTGCTGCCCTCATGGAGAGCTCAAAGGCAATACCCCACGAGCAAACTTGAGCCTTGGGAACACAGGTAAGACCAACATTTTTGCTCCAAGTGACCTGCGTAGTGAACTCAGAACACAGGCCCACAGGAACAGCTGAAGACCTGTAGACAGGAAAAACTACATGCCTGAAAGAAGAACACTCTGTTCCCATAACTGGCTGAAAGAAATCAGGAAAACAGGTCTACAGCACTCCTGACACACAGGCCTATAGGACAGTCTAGTCACTGTCAGAAATAGCAGAACAAAGTAACACCACAGATAGTCTGATGTCGAGAGGCAAGCACAGGAACCCAAGCAACAGAAACCAAGAATACATGGCATCATCGGAGCCCAATTCTCCCACCAAAGAAAACATTGAATATCCAAACACACCAGACAAGCAAGACCTTGATTCAAAATCATATTTGATCATGATGCTGGAGGACTTCAAGAAAGACATGAAGAACTCCCTTAGAGAAACTCAGGAAAACATAAATAAACAAGAAGCCTGTAGAAAGGAATCACAAAAATCCTGAAAATTCCAGGAAAACACAATTAAACAGTTGAAGGAATTAAAAATGGAAATAGAAGCAATGAAGAAAAGAACACAGGAAACAGCCCTGGATATACAAAACCAAAGGAAGAGACAAGGAGCTGTAGATATAAGCATCACCAACAGAATACAAGAGATAGAAGAGAGCATCTCAGGAGCAGAAGATTCCATAGAAATCATCGACACAGGGGTTGGGGATTTAGCTCAGTGGTAGAGCGCTTGCCTAGGAAAGCGCAAGGCCCTGAGTTGGTCCCCAGCTCCGGAAAAAAAAAAAAAAAAAAAAAAAAAAAAAAAAAGAAAATCATCGACACAACTGTCAAAGATAATGTAAAACAGAAAAAGCTACTGGTCCAAAACATACAGGAAATCCAGAACTCAATGAGAAGATCAAACCTAAGGATAATAGGTATAGAAGAGAGTGAAGACTCCCAGCTCAAAGGACTAGTAAATATCTTCAACAAAATCATAGAAGAAAACTTCCATAACCTAAAGAAAGAGAGGCCCATAAACATTCAAGAAGCCTACAGAACTCCAAATAGATTGGACCAGAAGAGAAACTCCTCCCATCACATAATAGTGAAAACAGCAAATGCACAAAACAAAGAAAGAATATTAAGAGCAGTAAGGGAAAAAGGTCAAGTAACATATAAAGGCAGGCCTAATAGAATCACACCAGACTTCTCACCAGAGACAATGAAAGCCAGAAGATCCTGGACAGATGTCATACAGACCCTAAGAGCACACAAATGCCAGCCAAGGTTATTGTATCCAGCAAAACTCTCAATTAACATAAATGGCAAACCAAGATATTCCATAACAAAATCAAATTTACACAATATTTCCTACATATCCAGTCTTTAAAAGGATAATAAATTGAAAACTCCAACATAAGGAGAGAAACTACACCATATAGAAAGCAAGAATATAATCTTCTTTCAATGCAGCAAAAGGAGAGACACACAAACATAATTCAACATCTAACAATGAAAATAAGAGGAAGCAACAATAACTATTCCTTAATATCTCTCAGTACCAATGGACTCAAGCCCCCAATGAAAAGAAGTAGACTAACAGACTGGATACATAAAGAAGACCCAGCATTTTGCTGCATACAGGAAACATACATCAGAGATATAGACAGATACTACCTCAGTGTAAATGGCAGGAAAACAACTTTTCAAGAAATAGCCCAAAGAAACAAGCTGGAGTTGCCATTCTAATATCGAATAATATTGACTTTCAACCAAAAGTCATCAAAAAAGATAAGGAAGGACACTTCATATTCATCAAAGGAAAAATCCACCAAGATGAACTCTCAATCCTAAATATCTCTGCACCAAATGCATGGAAATCTACATACATAAAAGAAACCTTACTAAAGCTCTAAGCACACATTGCACCTCACAAAATACTAGTAGGAGATTTCAACACCCTACTCCCTCGCAATGGACAGATGATGGAAACAGAAATTAAACAGAGACATAGAGAAACTAACAGAAGTTATGTACCAAATGGATTTAACATATGTTAATAGAACATTCCATCCAAAAGCAAAAGGATATACCTTCTTCTCAGCAGTTCATGGTGCCTTCTCCAAAACTGATGATATAATTCGTCACAGAACAGGCCTCAGCAGATACAGGAAGATAGAAATAATCCCATGCATCCTATCAGATTACCATGGTCTAAGGCTGGTCCTCAATAACAACAATAACGACAGAAAGTCCGCACATATATGGAAGTTGAACAATGCTCTACTTAATGACAACTTGGTCAAGGAAGAAATAAAGAAAGAAATTAAAGACTTCTTAGAATTTAATGAAAATGAAGATCCAACATACCCAAACCTATGGGACACAATGAAAGCTGTGCTAAGAGGAAAACTCATAGTTCTGAGTGCCTTGAAAAGAAACAGGAGAGAGCATATGTCAACAGCTTGACATCACACCTAGAACCAAAAGAAACAAACACACCCAAGAGGAGTAGAAGGCAGGAAATTATCAAAGTCAGGACTGAAATCAAGCAAGTAGAGACAAAAAGGACTATACAAAGAATCAACAGAACCGGGGGTTGGGGACTTAGCTCAGTGGTAGAGCGCTTGCCTAGCAAGTGCAAGGGCCCTGGGTTTGGTCCCCAGCTCCGAAAAAAAGAAAAGAAAAAAAAATCAACAAAACCAGAAGCTGATTTTTTGAGAAAATCAACAAGATAGATAAACCCTTAGCCAGACTAACCAGAGGTCTGACAAATTAACAAAGTCAGAAATGAAAAGGGAGACATAACAACAGAATCTGAGGAAATTAAAAAATCATCAGATCCTATTAAAAAAGCCTATATTCAACAAAGCTGGAACATGTGTAGGAAATGGACAATTTTCTAGAATGATACCTGGTACTAAAGTTAAATGAGGAACAAATAAACCTTCTAAAAACCCCATAACACCTAAAGCAATAGGAGATGTTAGTAAAAGCCTCTCAACCAAAAAGAGCCCAGGAACAGATGTGTTTAGTCCAGAATTCTATCAGAACTTCATAGAAGACCTCACAGCAATACTATGCAAACTATTCCACAAAATAGAAACAGAAGGAGCAGTACCAAATTCTATCTATAATGCCACAATTACTCTTACACCTAAACCACAAAAAGACCCAACAAAGGAAGAGAACTTCAGGTCAATTTCCCTTATGAATATTGACACAAATATACTCAGTAAAATTCTTATAAACCGAATCCAAGACCACGTCAAAACGATCATTGAACATGATCAAGTAGGCTTCATCCCAGGGATGCAGGAATCATTTAATATATGGAAATCCATCAATGTAATCTACTATATAAACATACTTAAATATACAAACCACATTATCATTTCATTAGATACTGAGAAATGACTTGAAAAAATTTAACACCAATTCATGATAAAAGTTCTGGAAATATCAGGAATTCAAGGGCCTTCCCTAAACATAGTAAAAGCAATATACAGCAAACCAGTAGCTAATATCAAACTAAACTGAGAGAAACTTGAAGCAATCCCACTAAAATCAGGGACTGGACAAGGCTGACCATACTCTCCCTACTTATTCAATATGGTACTCGAAGTCCTAGCCAGATCAGTCAGACAATGAAAAGTGCTCAAATTGATACAAATTGGAAGGGAAGAAGTCAAAATATCACTATTTGTAGATGATATGATAGTAGACATAAGTGACTCCAAAAATTACACCAGTGAAATAGTTAACCTGATAAACAACTTCAGAAAATTGTAGGGGTATAAATTTAACTCGAACAAATCAGTAGCCTTCCTCTACTTAAAGGATAAACAGGTTGAGAAAGAAATTAGGGAAATGACACCCTTCACAATAGTCTCAAATAATATAAAATATCTTGATGTGACTTTAACCCAGCAAGTGTAAGATCTGTATCATAAGAACATCGGTTCTCTGAAGAAAGACATTGAAGAAGGTCTCAGAAGTTGGAAAGTTCTCTCATATTCATAGATTAGCATGAAAAATATAGTAAAAATGGCCATTTTGCCAAAAGCAAACTTCACATTCAATGCAATCCCCATCAAAATTCCTACTCAATTCTTTATAGACATTGAAAGACTAATTTGCAAATACATTTGATAACAAAAATCTCCGGATAGCATAAAATATACTCAATAATAAAAGAACTTCTGGGGGAATCACCATCCTTGACTTCAAGAAGTATTATAGAGCAATGCTCATAAAAATTGTACGGTATTGGTACAGAGACAGGCAGATAGATCAGTGGAACACAAATGAAGTCCCACAAATGTACCTATACACCTATGGTAACTTGATCTTTCACAAAGGAGCTCAAACCATCCACTGTAAGAGAGATAAAATTTTGAGCAAATGGTGCTAGTTCAACTGGAGGTCAGCATGTAGAAGAATGCAAATCGATCCATTCTTATCACCCTGTATAAAACTTAAGTCCAAGTGGATCAAAGACCTCCACATCAAACCAAATACACTCAAACTAATAGAAAAAAAAGTAGGGAAGGGTCTCGAACACATGGGCACTGCGAAAAATTTCCTGAACAAAACACTAATGGCTTATGTTGTTAGATCAAGAATCAACAAATGGGATCTCATAAAACTGCAAAGCTTCTGTAAGGCAAAAGACACTGTCGTTAGGACAAAACAACAATCAACAGATTTTTGAAAAGAGTTTTTACCAGTCCTAATCTTATAGAAGGCTACTATCCAAAAATAAACAAAGAACGCAAGACGTTAGACTCCAGAGAGCCAAATAATCCTATTAAAAATGGGGTACAGAGCTAAACAGAACATTCTCAGCTGAGCAATATCGAATGGCCAAAAAGCACCTAAAGAAATGTTCAAGATCCTTAGTCATCAGGGAAATGCAAATCAAAACAACCATGAGATTCCACCTCAAACCAGTCAGAATGGTTATGATAAAATCTCAGATGACAGCAGATGCTGGCGAGGATGTGGACAAAGAGGAACACTCCTCCGTTGTGGGATTGCAAACTGGTTCAACCACTCTGGAAATCAGTCTATAGGTTCCTCAGAAATTTGGACATTCTGCTACCTGAGGTCCCAGCTATACCTTTTCTGGGCATATACCCAAAAGATGTTCCAACATACAACAAAGACACATGCTTCATTATGCTCATAGCAGCCTTATTTATAATAGCCAGAAGCTGGAAAGAACCCAGATGCCTTCAACAGAGGAATGTATATAAAAATGTGGTATGTGTACACAATGGAGTACTACTCAGCTATCAAAAATAGTGACTTCAAGAAATTCATAGGCAAATGGATGGAACTGGAAAATATACGGAGTGAGGTAGCCCAATCACAGTAAAACACATTTGCATGCTGAAAACAACCGGATATAGATCTCTCCTGTGTGACACATCCAGAGCATGTCAAATACAGAGGTCAATGCTAGTAGCAAACCACTGAACTGAGAATAGGAACCCCTTGGGGGGAATCAGAGGAAGGATTCAAAGAGTTGACAGAGCTTGCAACCCCATAAAAACAACAATGCCAACGAACCAGGGCTTCCAGGGACTAAACCACTACCAAAAGACTATACATGGACTGACCCAGGGCTCCAATTGCATATGTAGCAGATAATAGCCTTGTTAGGGCACCAGTAGAATGGAAAGCCCTTGGTCCTGCCAAGGTTGGACCCCCAGTGCAGGGGAATTTAGGGTGGCAGGGGGCTGTAAGGGTGGCGAATATGGGGGAATCACCTGTATGTGAGAGGAGGAGGGCATTGTGGCTTATGGACAGGAAACTGGGAAAGGGAATTGCTTTTGAAATGTAAATAAAGAAATGTATCTAATAAAAAATAAAATTTCAAAAAAGCTGCTTACAATATGATCTTCAATTACTTTTTCTATAACATTTATTGTAATGACTGTTCTTACTTATTATTTCTGGTATTTGAAATTTTGTTTGCCTTCTGGTCTCCATCTGTTCCCAGATGTAATGCTGTCTCACAGCCCTTCGGACACAAAACCTGCCTGGAGAGAGCTGGTCTGCCAGGCGTGCCTTCACTCCTAAGATCACATGTGAGACCCCAATTTCCCTCTACTAACTGTCCAAAGAGGGACCTGCCAGGAGGGCAGAGGGTACAGAAACCTTAGAGCAGCCTGGAACAGTACGCTTCCAGTCTCCACAGTCCCATAGTCCTCTGAACCCAAACACTTCCCTGAAAGTGCTGGTGCCCCAGGAGTGTTTTCAATCCTAGGTTCACAGGCTCTCAGTCCCACAGGAGAGACAAGTTCCAGTCAGAGACTGCAAAACCAACTAACACCAGAGATAACCAGATGGCAAGAGGCAAGGTCAAGAACCTAAGCAACAGAAACCATTACTTGGCATCATTAGAACTCAGTTCTCCCACCAAAAGAAGTACTGGACAACACACCAGAAAGCAAGATTTGGATTTAAAATCACATATCTTGATGATGATGACGATGACGACGATGATGATAATGGTGATGGTGATGATGATGATGATGATGACGACGATGATGATAGAGGACTTTAAGAAGGAGATAAATAACTCCTTTAAAGAACTATAAGAGAACACAGGTAAACAAGTAGAAACACCAAAAGAGGAAACACAAAAATCCCTTAAAGAGTTACAGAAAACATGGCCAAACAGGTTAAGGAATTGAACAAAACTATGCAGGATCAAAAATTAGAAATAGAAACAATAAAAAATTCACAAAGAGAAATATTCTTGGAGATAAAGGTACTGCACATTTTCCTTGTCCAATCGAGTTAAAGTTTCATAAGAGTATTAATATTCATTTTTTAAAATAACATGATTCTATTTTTTTTGTTTCTGCCTATTTTCATTTTATCTTATATATCATTTGTTTTCTTATTCAGTTTATTATATTTCTGCTGATTTAGGGTTTACTTTTCTATGCTGTATTGCCTTAGGATAGAATTTGGGTTAATGATGTCATGTCCCTCCTGCTTTGTAATGTGCTAAGTAATGCCATTAATCCCCTTCTCTTTGGAATTTTGATTGTCAATATACATTGCAGTGCAATTTTCCATACATTCACATTGAAAATAATGTTTTGCTTTGTTCTATTTTCTTCACATTTAAGTAAGTGAAAGTAAGTTGCTTGGGAGTATATCTTAATTTAATTAAATGAACATAGTAATAGTAAAACAGATGTCCACATATATTTAGAGAAACCTGAGAAACTATAAAAAAGATTAGAGAAAGAAAAAGAAAGAAGAAAGAAAGAAAGAAAGAAAGTGAAAAAGAAAACATACCCATCCCTCAAAAGCCTCAATATGGTGTAGAGAAACATGATGTGAGTAATGTCTCTCCACTTCATAGATTATTAAAGTTTGTCACCAAAACTCTAAAACCTAAGAAGCATGGAGATATTATAGTTAATTCTTTTACAGGAATCTTAGGACATACATATAATGACATCATTTAAGATTCTAATCTCCAAAACTGTGAGAAAGTATATTTATGTGTATTTTATTATTATAAACTTTTATCCTTGAGAATTTCATATATACACACAAAGAAATATATTTCTTATCCATTTCCAACTTCCCCACTTCTATATCACACCATATATGTACATTCCAATTTTATGTCTTTTTTTTTTTTTTTTATAACTGATTCAGTCGAGTTAGTGATAAACATGTGTGGCTGTCTGGCCATTTACTAGAGCTTGGGAAGCTGATGGGTGATCACAACTGGAAAGAAAAATGATTTCTCCTTCCCCAGCATATCTATATTTCTAATAGCTCCTTTGAAAGTGATTTTATAAGAATAATAACCAAAAAAAAACACTAAATTTTTTAATGGATTGGTATCATACGGGATGCTATAGTGACAATAGTGATGTCATGTCCCAAAGACAGCATTCTAAAGCACCACTCTATCCTTGAGTTCTTTTATCCTTTGCAGCTTTTCTGCCATAATGTTCTAGGAACCTTTTGTTGTGAATGTTGATGTGATATCCTTTTCAGAGTAAAGTATCTCAAAGGGCTGCTTTGGATGTTCCTTGAGTAAAATTAAGTCCTCTAGAGAAGCAACAAGGTCTTCTAATACCTGAGCCATCTTTTCAATTTCTTACTCTGTTTGTTTTACCATCTTTCCTAGTATAAAATAACCATTTTTATTTCTAGTAACAGTTTTATTAATGTTCATTTTGTCCAATATTAATGAATATAATGTAACTAATTTGAAAAGTTTTATCTGACACACCAATTCTTTTGAATTATCTCAGAATTAATTCAATATTCAATGTGTCTATAAGCACAATATGTCATGTTTCTTATTAGTTTTCAATTGTGCCAGCACCTTTCTTTTAATTAATAATATTTAATATGGTTAAAATTGATGCGATTGCATTTTACAGCAAACCTACAGACAACATTAATTTAAATGGAATGAAACTCAAAACAATTCCACTGAAATTGGGAACAAGACAAAGGTGTCTATTCTCTCCATACCTTGTATAGTACTTGAAATCTTATAGAATACACTAAGGCAACTAAAGGATATCAACATGATTAATTTTACAAGAAGTCAAAGTATTATCAGAATAAGATATGATGATAAATAGTAAATATGAAAGTTATACTGGAGAACACTTATAGCAGATAAACACTATGAGCAAAGAGAATGGGGACAAGATTAACTCAAGAAGTCAGAACCCTTCTATATACAAATTACAGTGGAATAAGGAAGAAATCAGGGAAACAAAACCTCTTGCAATATAATCAAATAATATGAATTACCTTAAGGTAACACTAACCAAGCAAATGAAAGACATGTATGACAAAAATGGTAAGTCTTTGAAGAAAAATTTGAAAACAATATCAGAAGGTGAAAAGATTACCATTGTTCATGGATTGGTAGGATTAATATAGTGAAAGTGGCCATCTTCACTAAAGCAATCTACAGATTCATGGCAATACCCTGCAAAGATTCCAACACAATTCCAGGACAATTTTCAACTACATATGGAAAAACAAAAACAAAAACAAAAACAAAAAACAAAAGGAAACAAAAAAACAAGATAATTAAAATAATCCAAAGCAAAAAAAGAACTGTTGCAAGTCTCACTAGTCCTGATTTCCGGTTGAGCTACAGAGTTAGAGTAACAGAAAATGCGTGGTATTGCCACAAAAACAGATGTATTAATGAGTAGAATTGAACTGTAGTTCTAACTAAAGTCCACAAACATATTCACAACTGATTTCTGATAACGAAGTCAGAATTGCACAATTAACATAAACACAGCATTTTCAACAAATGTTGCTGTTGATATAGAAGAATGAAAATAGATCTATATTTATCACCTGCATAAAACTCAACTATAAATTGAAGACTTCTAGATAAAGTCAGATAAAATGAACCTGATATATTTAAAAAGTGTTCAAAGCCTGGGATGTACTGGCACTGAAGACATTTCTGAACAGAATACCAATAGTGTAGGCATTAATATCACTAAATAATGAATGTAAACTTATGAAGCTCTAAAGCTTTTATAAGACAAAAGATGTCAGACAAAGCATCATCCTACTTAAAGGGAAAAAGTTCTTACTCACTCCACATCTGATAAAGAATTAATATTCAAAATACATAAAAACTGAAAAACCTAGGTATTAAAAATAAAAAACCTCTCTCTAATTAATTATTGTATTTATTTATGACCCAAAGACACCCCTGAACTGATTCTCCCCCCAGAGTTCTTTTCCATATATGCCCCTTTTACCTCTGAGAGGATCCTTCCTAACTGACATTTTCCTTCCATGAGGCATCAATTCTCAACTAGATTAGGTGCATCCTCTCCCACTGAGGCCATACCAGGCACTCCTCTGTTATTTATGTGCCAGGAACCTCAGACCAGGCCCGGTATGCTCCTTGGTTGTTGTCTTAATCTCTGGGAGCTCCAAGAGGTCAAGGTTAGTTGACATGATTGGTCTGCCTATGGGTTTGTCATCTCTCTCAATTCCTTCAGTCCTTCCCCTAACTCTTCCATAATGGTCATCCAATGGTTGGCTGTAAGTATCTGTGTTGGTAGAACTACTGAGAGGACAGCCATGCTAGGCTTCTGTGTGCAAGCACAACAGCATCAGTAATAGTGTTAGGATTTGGTGCCTGCCCATGAGATAGAGCCCAAGTTGGGCCAGTCAGTGGTTGGTTATTCCTTCAGTCACTGTACCCTTTGACCCTCATTTCTTTTGGAAAGGAACAATTTTTGGTCAAAACTTTTGAAGGTGGCTTTATGTCACCATCCTTCCATTGAAGACCCTTTCTAACTACTGGAGGTGGTTTCTTCAGGTATTATCTCCTCACTGCTGGACATTTTAGCTAAGATAATCCACACAGAGTCCTGATAGCCTCTTATCTCCCAGGTATCTGGGACTTTCTAGAGGTCCCCCCCAACACCTGCTATAACTGCACATTTCAATTCATTCTTCTGACCCTCTGGACCTCTCTCCTGTCTCATACCATACCTGATCCTATCCACCTTCCCCATTCCCTTTTCCCACCCAGGATTTCCCTCTCTCTGCATCTCATGATTAATTTCCCCCCTTCTAAGTGGGATTGAAACATACAATTGTGGCCTCCCTTCTTGTTTAACTTCTTAGGGTCAGTGGGGTGTATCTTGGGTACTCTGTACTCTTTGGCTAATATCCAGGTATCAGTGATTACATACCATGCCTGTCCCTTTAGGTGCAAGGGGGAGGGGTCTGCTCTACCTTGCTGAGGCCTTGTGATCTAGCAGACAGATCCCCTTTTGTTTCCTGTTTGTTTTCTTGGCTGGTACATCCTAAATGTAGAGCAAAATAAAAAAGTGAACTTTGAAGAAAAGCTCAAAGGTAAGCATTGGGGCTTCATAGCACTGCTTTCACAAGAGCCAGGATTGAGAGGCAGCACAACAGTTATGCTCTGTTTTCATCTCTAGCCCCCAGAAGCAGCAGCCTGTTGGCCAGTGATGAAGGCAGGGAAGACTAGGGTGGATCTAGCTTTATGGCCTACAGGAGATGTCTGGTTGGGCTCTGACTGGCAAATAGCAGGAGCAGACAACTTGGGGCAGCTGCCTTCTGAAATAGGAAGCTCCACTACCTGTGTAGGAGTCTTTGTTGTGGGGCTGGAGGGGGAAGAGTGGAGGCTGTGCCACCTTAGTAGAGAGTTAAATCAAAATGAGTTTGGAAAGTGTAGCTAGGAGGGGAACTGACAAAGAAACACATGGAGGAGAGAGAGAGAGAGAGAGAGAGATCAGATAGGCAGGGGTTACTCAAGGTCTTTTGAGTTCTGATTTGGGTCTCTGTGGGTCACCAGCTGAGGTTATGCTTCAGCTGGATTTGTCCTGTGTTGGTAGCACCAGTTGTAAGGTTAGTGGGATCCTGAGTCTACTCTGCCACAGGACTCAACTGCTCTGGGAAGCAGGGCAGGGGAAGTTTGACCTGCTTGCCCCATGCAGTCACAGGGCATTGGGTCACAGAGTAGACCACGGACCCCGCTCCAGGGGTGAGGAAGCACAGTCAGAAGTACAGGACAGCCAAAGCTGGCGCAGGGGTCTCCAGGCCTGCAAGGAGGCTGGGGCCCTCTTGTTCTCAGGCTCTCAGATATGCAGGCACTGCTGGATGCCTGGAAAGAGCTGAGAACAACTTGGAGGCCCATGGGCTGAATATAGCCAGGGTAGAGGGAGAAAAGAGAACTCCAACTAGTACTGTGGGGAGAAAATCCTTGGCTTAATGGAGGTGGCAGACTTGGCTTGGCTGACTTGGTGGCTGTGGCTGGGAGCACAGAGCAGCCTTCTATTGGAGATTAGATGGAGGCTCTGTAGGCAAAGGCCTTCTCCATGGCTTCCTGTGGCAGATTCCGATGAAAAGAGGCAGTCCATGGTTTTAAGGCATTTATTGTCATGGCAGAAAATGTATAAGTAAGTCATACCCCATTTCTCAAGGTGGGCCTGAGATCAAATACCTTTGCAGGGAGGAATGCCTGAGAAGGAAAGTTTATTAGCTAAGCCTCTAGACCTTTAGGTACCTCATTATAATGGAGATCTGTCTTCAGCCTACATGATCATAGGTCACATACTCTACCTGTGAAGGGGTTTGGGACATTGTCCTTACATTACTGATGACTACAAATCTATAGAGGGCTGCAGCTAGTGACAGGGACCTGGTGCCTAAGAGTCAGGTGAAATGCATACCGTTTCTTCAGAGTCACTGGGGTTTCTATACTTAGCTTATCCAGGAACCAGGCTGCCTTTCACAGTCCCACAGTTGTGTAATAATTCATTTTGTAAAAACATCACATTTTCTTTGACCATTGTTCAGTTGGGGGATATCTAGTTGTTTCCAGTTTCTGGAAATTACAAATAAAGCTGCTATGAACACAGGTGAGCAAGTGTTAATGTGGTATAATGGAGCATCTTTTGAGTATATGCCAAGGAGTGATATAGCTGAGTCTTGAGGTTTAGCTCTTATCAAATTTCTGAGAAACTGCTAAATTGATTTCCAAACTGCTTGTACAAGTTTGCACTCCCATCACCAATGGAGGTGCCTTGCTCTACATCCTTGCCAACATAAACTGTAGCTTGATTTTGTGACCTTAGCATTCTGATGGTGTAAGGTAGAATCTCACAGTTGTGCTGACTTGCATTTCACTGATGATTAAGGATGTTAAATATTTCTTTAAGTGCTTCTCTGACACTGGAAATTCCACTGTTAAGAATTCTTTGTTTAGCTCAGTACCTCAATATTTAATTGGGTTATTTGGCTCATTGAATTCTGCTTTCTTGAGTTCCATATATATTTTGGATATAAGTCCTCTGTCAGATATAGGGTTGATGTCAAACTTTTCTCATTCTGTAAGGTGTTGTTTTGTCCTTTTGATGGTGTACTTTTCCTGAGAGAAGCTTTGGAGTTTCAGGAGGTCCCATTTGTCAAATTTTGTTGGTCTTGTTGCCTGAGATGATGATGTTCTGTTCAAAGAATTGTCTCCTACACTACCATGTTCAAGGCTACTTCACATTTTCTCTTCTATCAGATATAGGGTATCTGTTTTTGTTATTTGTCTTTTTTTTTTTTTGGCAGACTGAGGACCCGGTAGGGCCTTAAGCTTGCTGAACAGCGCTCTACCTGAGCTAAATCCCCAACCCCTGTTTTTTATGTTGAGGGGATCCACTTGCACTTGAGTTTCTGTAGGGTAACAGATATGGACCTATATCCATTCTTCTGTGCAGATATCCAGTAACTCTACCACCATTTTTGAAGATGCTATCTTTGTTTCATTGTATAGTTTTGCTTCTTAGACAAAAATAAAATGTATAGGTATAAATGTCTTAATTATTTTCTCAGAGGAAAGAATAAAATAGGAGGCATATCAAAGATTTAGCAATAAATGTTTGAGGTTGAGCTAAAGTATTTTCCAACTATCCCTAGGCCTAGACTTAGAAAGATTTTTTTTTAATTTTTTATTTTTTTTAATTTTTTATTAGATATATTTCTTTACTTACATTTCAAAGGTTGAACATCCTGGTTTCCTGTCCATAAACCCCCATTCCCTCCCCTCTCTCTCCCCCATACTGGTATTCCACCTATATATCCCTATTATTGACCCCCCCATATTCCCCTGCCCTGCATAGGGGTCCAACCTTGGCAGGACCAAGGGCTTTCCCTTCCCCTGGTACCCCAACAAGGCTATTCTCTGCTACCTATGCAGTTGGAGCCCTGGGCCAGTCCATGTATAGTCTTTCGGTAGTGGTTTAGTCCCTGGAAGCTCTGGTTGGTTGACATTGTTGTATTTATGGGGATGCAAGCTCCTTCAACTCTTTCAATACTTCCTCTAATTCCACCCAAGGACATCCTATTCTCAGTTTAGTGGTTTGCTGCTAGCACTAACTTCTGAATTAGATGTGTCTCTCAGGAGAGATCTATATCCGGTCCCTTTCAGCATGTATTTTCTAGCTTCATCATCCTTATGTAGTTTTGGTGGATGTATATATAATGGGCAACATGTGGGTCAGGCTCTGAATGGCCATTCCTTGAGTCATTGCTCTAAACTTTGCTTCCATATCCCCTCCTATGGATATTTTCCCCCTTTTAAGAAGAAGTGGGATCATCTAAATTTTGGTCATATTTCTTGAGATATCTGTGGTCTGTGGATTGCATCTTGGGTTAACTTCCACTTATTAATGATGTTAAACAATTTTTAGGAGCTTTTTGGCCATTCAATAATCCTCAGCTGAGAATGTTTTGTTTAGCTCTGTACCCCATTTTTTAATAGGGTTATTTGGCTCTCTGGAATCTAACTTCTTGAGTTCTTTGTATATTTTGCATATTAGCCCTCTATCAGATGTAGGATTGGGAAAGATCCTTTCCCAATCTGTTTGTTGGCATTATGTTCTATTGACAATGTCTTTTGCCTTAGAGAAGTTTTGCAGTTTTATGAAGTCCCATTTGTCAATTCTTGATCTTAGAGCATAAGCCATTGGTGTTTTGTTCAGGAAATTTTCTCCAGTGCCCATGTGTTTGAGACTGTTCCCCATATTTTCTTCTATTAGTTTGAGCGTATCTGGTTTGATGTGGAGGTCCTTGATCCACTTGAACTTAAGCTTTGTACAGGGTGATAAGCATGGATCGATCTGCATTCTTCTACATGTTGACCTCCAGTTGAACCAGCACCATTTGCTGAAAATGCTATCTTTCTCCCATTTGATGATTTTAGCTCCTTTGTCAAATATCAAGTGATTTTAAGTATGTGGGTTCATTTCTGGGTATTCACTTCTGTTCCACTGGTCTATCTGCCTTTCTCTGTACCAATACCATACAGTTTTTTTCTTATTGTACTGTCATTTATTTTTAAATTATTCCTTTTTATTTAAATTATTTTGTATTGAACATGTTTAACATTTCAAATGTCAATCCCTTTCCCAGTTTCTATCCAAAATCCCTCTTTCCCATCCCCCTCCCCAAACACCCCGCATTCCCACCTCCCCCTTGACATTCCTCCTATTAGTGCTGAACAAGGCTGTCCTCTGCTACATATGCAGCTGTAGCCATAGGTCTGTCCATATGTATTCTTTGGCTAGTGCTTTAGTCCCAAGGAGTACTGGTTGGTTGGTTACCATACAGTTTTTATCACTGTTGCTCTGTAATACTGCTTGAGGTCAGGGATAGTGATTCCCCCAGAAGTTCTTTTGTTGTTGAGTATAGTTTTCGCTATCCTGGATTTTTTCTTATTCCAAATGAATTTGCAAATTGCTCTTTCTATCTCCATGAAGAATTGAGTAGGAATTTGGATGGGGATTGTATTGAATCTGTAGATTGCTTTTGACAAAATGGCCATCTTTACTATATTAATCCTGCAAATCCGTGAGCATGGGACATCTTTCCATCTTCTGTGATCTTCCTCAATTTCTTTCTTCAGAGACTTGGCATTCTTGTCATACAGATCTTTCAATTGCTTGGTTAAAATCACACCAAGATATATTATTTGCACCTATTCTGAAGAGTGTCATTTCCTTAATTTCTTTCTCAGCTGTTTATCCTTTGAGTAGAGGAAGGCTACTGATTTGTTTGAGTTAATTTTATTCCCTGGCACTCTGCTGAAATTGTTTATCAGGTTAAGTAGTTTTCTGGTAGAACTTTTGGGGTCACTTAAGTACACTATCATATCATCTGGAGTAGTGATATTTTGATTTCTTCCCTTCCAATTTGTATTCTTTGACCTCCTTTTGTTGTCTGATTGTTCTGACTAGGACTTCAAGTACTATATTAAATAAGTAGGGAGAGAGTGGGCAACCTTGTCTAGTCCCTGATTTTAATCAGATTGTTTCAATTTTCTCTGCATTTAGTTTGATGTGAGCTACTGGTTTTTTGTATATTGCTTTTCCTATGTTTAGATATAGGCCTTGAATTGCTAATCTTTCCAGGACTTTTATCATGAAGGGGTATTGAATTTTGCCAAATGCTTTCTCAGCACCTATTGAAATGACCATGTGGTACTTATTTTGAGTTTGATTGTATAGTGGATTACATTGATGGATTTTCATATATTAAACCATCCCTGCATCCCTGGAAAGTAGCCTACTTGATCATGATGGACGGTTGTTTTGATGTGTTCTTGGATTCGGGTTGCAAGAATTTTATTGAGTATTTTTATTCAATATTCATTAAGGAAATTGGTCTGAAGTTCTCTTTCTTTGTTGGGTCTTTGTGTGTTTTCGGTATAAGAGTAATTGTTGCTTCATAGACGGAATTAGGTAGTGCTCCATCTGTTGAAATTTTGTGCAGTAGTTCAGACAGGATTGGTTTGATGTCTTCTATGTAGGTCTGATAGAATTCTGCACTGAACCCATCTGGACCTGGGCTCTTTTTGGTTGGGAGACTTTTAATAACTGCTTCTATTGCTTTAGGAGTTATGAAGTCGTTTAGGTGGTTTATTTATTCATGATTTAACATTGGTACTTTTCATCAGTCTAGGAAATTGTCCATTTCCTACAGATTTTCCAGTTTTGTTGAATATAGGCTTTTGTAGTAGGATCTGATGATTTGCTTAATTTCTTCAGATTCTGTTGTAATGTCTCAATTTTCATTTCTGATTGTGTTAATTTGGATACACTCTCTGTGACCTCTGGTTAGTCTAGCTAAGGGTTTATCTCTCCTGTTGATTTTCTTAAAGACCCAGCTCCTGGTTTTCTTGATTCTTTGTATGGTCCTTTTCATTTCTATTTGGTTGATTTCAGCCCTGTCTTTGATTATTTCCTGCCTTCTACTCCTTTCCTGTTTATTTATTTCTTTTTGTTCTAGAGCTTTTAAGGGTGCTGTCAAGCTGCTGACATATGCTCTCTCCTGTTTCTTTTTGCAGACACTCAGAGCTATGAGGTTTCCTCTCAGTACCACTTCCGTTGTGTCCCATAAGTTTGGGAATGTTGTATCATCATTTTCATTAAATTTTAAGAAGTTTTTAACTTCTTTCTTTATTTCTTCCTTGACCAAGTTGTCATTTTGTAGAGCATTGTTAAACTTCCATGTATATGTGTGTTTGCTGTCATTATTGTTGTTATTGAAGACCAGTCTTAGTGCTTGGTGATCTGATAGGATGTTTGGGATTATTTCTATCTTCCTGTATCTGTTGAGGCCTGTTTTGTGACCAATTATATGGTCAATTTTGGAGAAAGTACCATGATTTGGTGAGAAGAAGGTATATCTTTTTGTTTTAGGATGGAATGTTCTATAAATATCTGTTAAATCCATTTGGTTCATAACTTCTGTTAGTTTCTATACATCTCTGTTTAATTTCTGTTTCCATGAACTGTCCAGTGAAAAGAATGGGGTTTTTAAATCTCCTACTATTATTGTGTGATGTGTAATGTGTGCTTTGAGCTTTAGTAAGGTTTCTTTTGTGAAGGTAGCTGCCCTTGCATTTGGAGAACAGATATTTAGGATTGAGAGTTCATCTTGGTGGATTTTTCCTTTGATGAATATGAAGTGTCCTTCCTTTTCTTTTTTAATGACTTTTGGTTGAAAGTCAATTTTATTTGATATTAGAATGGCAACTCCAGTTTGTTTCTTTGGGCCATTTGCTTGGAAAGTTGTTTTCCTGCCATTTACTCTGACGTAGTGTTTGTCTTTGTCTCTAAAGTGTGTTTCCTGCATGCAGCAAAATGCTGGGTCCTCTTTATGTATCCATTCTGTTAGTCTACGTCTTTTTATTGGGGAATTGAGTCTGTTTATGTTGAGAGATATTAAGGAATAGTGATTGTTGCTTCCTGTTATTTTCATTAGTAGAGGTGAAATTATGTTTGTGTGTTTCTCTTTTGGTTTCATTGCAAAGAAATTATTTTCTTGCTTTCTGTATGATGTAGTTTCTCTACTTGTGTGCAGTTTTCCATCTATTATCCTTTGTATGGCAGCATTTGTAGAAAGATATTGTGTAAATTTGGTTTTGTCATGGAATATCTTGGTACCTCCATCTATGTTAATTGAGAGTTCTGCTGGATGCAGTAACCTGGGCTGGCATTTCTATTCTCTTAGGGTCTGTATGACATCTGTCCAGGATCTTCTGGCTTCATAGTCTCTGGTGAGAAGTCTGGTATAATTCTGGTCTGCCTTTATATGTTACTTGACCTTTTTCCCTTACTGCTTTTAATATCCTTCTTCATTTTGTGCATTTGGTGTTTTAACCATTATGTGACAGGAGGAATTCCTCTTCTGATCCAATCTCTTTAGAGTTCTGTAGGCTTCTTGTATGTTTATGGGTATCTATCTCTTTAGGTTAGGGAAGTTTTCTTCTATAATTTTGTTGAAGATATTTATTTGCTCTTTAATTTTGGAGTCTTCACTTTCATCTATACCTATTATCCTGAGGTTTGATCTTCTCATTGTGTCCTGGATTTCCTAGATGTGTTGGGTTAGAAGCTTTTTGCATTTAACATTATCGTTGGCAATGGTTATACATATATTTTCTATGGTATCTTCTGCCCCTGAGAGTCTCTTTTCTATCTCTTGTATTCTGTTGATGATGCTTGTTTCTATGGCTCCTTGTCTTTTCCTTTGGATTTCTATATCCAGGATTATCTCCCTTTGTGCTTTCTTTATTGTTTCTATTTCCATTATCAATTCCTTTACTTGTTTGGTTGTTTTTTCCTGTAATTCTTTCAGGGATTTTGTGTTTCCTCTAAGGGCTTCTACTTGTTTACTTGTGTTTTCCTACATTTCTCTAAGGGAGTTCTTTATGTCTTTCTTAAAGTCCTCCATCATTATCAAAAAAATGTGATTTTAAATCTAAATCTTGCTTTTCTGGTGTGTTTGGATATCCAGTATTTTCTTTGGAGGGAGTACTGGGCTCTGATGATGCCAAGTATTCTTGGTTTCTGTTGCTTAGGTTCCTGTGCATTCCTCTTGCCATTGGTTTGTCTCTGGTGTTTGTTTGTCTTGCTTTTTCTGAGAGTGACTTGACCCTGCTTTAGGCCTCTGTGTCAGCACTCCTGTAGAACTGTTTTCCTGTTTTCTTTCAGCCTTTCCTGAGAACAAGTGTTCTCATTTCAGGTGTGTTGGCACTCCTGGAGACTGTCTTCCTGCTCTAGGAGCAGGCAGGAATCAAAGGGTCCTGCCCCTGTTGCTCTTGTAAGTCCTTGCACCCAGCAGCACAGTTAGCACTATGCAATTCCCCCTTGGGTCTGGACTGTTGACAGAGGGTATTCTCCTCTGACTTCTCAGGAGTATCCACACTTCTGAGGGTCCAGTTCTCTCCCCCATGGGATTTGGGTGCAGGGAGCTGTCTGGCCATTTCAGTTTGGTCCTGGATGCAGACCTGAACCACGGGTACAGACGTCTATCTGTTCCTATGTCCCTGTGTCCAGAGGCACGGTGTGGTTTCCTCTTGGACCAGGGATGTGTGCCACGGTGTGCAAATGTGGCAGTCTGTCCTGAGACCTCAGGATGTCTGCACTCCTGTGTGGTCTGCTCTCTTCCCCATGGGATTTGGGTGCAGGGAACTGTGGGATGTTATCAGCTCACTTCTGGGCAGATTCAGAAACAGGAAGTGCCCAGACCCAGAGGACTTCTGCCTCTGTGTATCCTGAATCTACCAGGCAGATCACTTGGTAGCAGAAAAGTGGGTCCTACATCTGCTCTCAGTTGTGGCGGTGCTCTTGGAGACTGTCTTCCAACTCTAGGCATGGGCAGGAATCAAAGTGTCCTGCCTCTGTTGCTAGTGTAAGTCCTTACACCCTGCAGGCACAGTTGGCACTATTCTCTCTTGGGTCTGGACCGTGAGCAGAGAGTATTCTGCTCTGACTTCTCAGGAATATCCACACTTCTGAGGTTCCAGCACTCTCTCCAACAGGATTTTGGGTGCAGGAGCTTTTGGGCCAGTGTAGTTCGGTCCTAGGCACAGACCAGACCCATGGGTACCGGTGGCTGTCTGTTCTTATATCCCCGTGTCCAGAGGCACTGTGCAATTACCCCTTGGTCCAGGTATGTGGGTTGAGGTGTCCAGCGGTGGCATTCTGTCCTGCAGCCTCGGGATGTCTGCACACCTGGTTGGTCCGCTCTCTTCCCTACCTAGAAGCTTTTGAAATCCTTTAAATTGAATCTTCTGCAAGCCCTGACCTTGAAGGTTTCAGCTTCCATACTTCTTTTGATAATCTAGGCTTAGAATATGTTAGCCTCTAAGAGTTACTGCTCAATGAAACCACTCTTTCTATCTCTTTCTGAGCTGGCTGGTTAAACTCAACACTTTTGGATCAAACTTTTCTCCAATCTGACTGATTCAAATTGGCTTCTCTCAGTATCTGACTCCATAGATCTGCTTTCAAAAACTGCATCTGAATTTCTTGAACTAAACTTGACTGACTGCACTGACTGACTACAGAAACTAAACAGAACTGTATGGAACAGCATAAACTCAACTGAACTCAAGTGCATTCCAATGAACTGCACAGAACTCAACTTCACTCAACTGCACTCAATTGATCTTCACTGAACTTAAATGAGCTCCCCATCATTCCTTTAATGTACTGCTCCTAAGTTCCCTCTCTTTCCTGTTTCTTCCCTTTTTTTCTCCATCTTTATTAAATTGGGTATTTCTTATTTACATTTCAAATGTTATTCCCTTTCCCAGTTTCCAGGCCAACGTCCCTTTAACCCCTCCCCATCCCCTTCTATATGGGTGTTCCCCTCCCCATCCTGCCCCCATTACCACCCTCTCCCCAAGAATCCTGTTCCCTGGGGGTTCCATCCTTGGCAAGACCAAGGGCTCCCCCTTCCACTGGTGCCCTTACTAGGCTATTCATTGCTACCTATGCAGTTGGAGCCCAGGGTCAGTCCATGTATAGTCTTTGGGTAGTGGCTTAGTCCCTGGAAGCTCTGGTTGGTTCACATTGTTATTCACACGTGGTCTCAAGCACCTTCAGCTCTTTCAGTCCTTTCTTTGAATCCTTCAACAGGGGTCCCATTCTCAGTTCAGTGGTTTGATACTGGCATTCCCCTATGTATTTGCAGTATTCTAGCTGAGTCTCTCAGGAGGGATCTACATCTGGTTCCTGTCAGCCTGCACTTCTTTGCTTCATCCATCTTATCAAGTTGTATATGTTTAGGCCACATGTGGGGCAGGCTCTGAATGGGTGTTCCTTCTGCCTCTGTTCTTAACTTTGCGACCCTATTCCCTGCCAAGGGTATTATTGTTCCCCCTTTTAAAGAAGGAGTGAAGCATTCACATTTTGATCATCCATCTTGAGTTTCATTTGTTCTAGGCATCTAGGGTAATTCAAGCATTTGGGCTAATAGCCACTTATCAATGAGTGCATACCATGTGTGTTTTCTGTGATTGGGTTACCTCACTCAAGATGATATTTTCCAGTTCCATCCATTTGCCTATGAATTTCATAAAGTCATTGTTTTTGATAGTTGAGTAGTATTCCATTGTGTAGCTGTATCACATTTTCTGTATCCACCACTCTTTTTTATCTCTGACTCATTCTATCAAGTTTTTCTCTGATTCTTCACTTTGACACTCAATTAGAAATCATTGTTTGAGAGTAAACGTGTGTACTAAGGGCATATTTGTATTCCATCTGGATCAAGCAGATATAAGTCTTTGAATATAATTCTTTTCCCAAGTAGCCATGTTGTTGTATTAAAATTCCTCTATACATAGGTATATAGATTTGCTTTTGGGAATTCCACTGATCAAGGTATCTGTTTTATGGCAGTACCATCAGATTTTTGTTACTATTGCTCTATAGTACAGCTTGAAATCAGGGAAGGTGATACTTTGTGAAGTCCTTTTATTATACTTGATTGTTTTAGATATCCTATTTTGTTGTTGTTGTTGTTGTTGTTTTTCGATATGAAGTTGAATATTGTTCTTTCTAGGTCTGTTGATGCAAATTGCATTAACTTTATAGATTTCTTTTGGAAACGACCGTTTTTACTATGTTCATCCTGCTGTTACATGAGCTTCGGATGTATTGCCGTCTTCTGATATCTTTTAAAATATCTTTCTTCAAAGCTTTAAATTCTTGTCACATAGATACTTAAATTGTTTGAGTGGAGTTATGCCAAGATATTCTATATAATTTTGGTCTTTTGTGAAGTGTATTGTTTCCCTAATTTTTCCTCAGATATTTTATCATTTGTATATAAAAGAATGACTGATTTTCTTTTTAGTACATTTAGTATTTTGCCATTTTACTGAAGGTATTTATCAGCTGTAAAGGTTTACTAGTTGAATGTTATTGGTGTCAGGTAGGTATACAATCGTGTCATTACAAATAGTGATACTTTGACTTCTTACTTTCCAATTTGTACCACCCTGATTTCCTTTAGATGTCTTATTGCTCTAGCTAAAACTTCAAATACTATACTGAATAGATAAGGAGGCAGTTGACAGCCTTGTCTTGTCCCTGATTTTAGAGGTATTACTTTAAATTTCTCTCTGTTTAATTTGATACTGGCTATCAGCTTGCTGCTTATTGCCTTTGTTGTATGTAGGTATACAACTTTTATCCCTGATCTCTATTTTGTAGAATCATTTTAGGAATACTGATATTAGCTTTTCTGTGAAGGTCAGGTAAATTTTGCTCTAAAATAACAGGCCCTTGTCTTATTTTAGGTTGGGAGAATTAAGTCACTGATTCTATTTCCTCAGGTGATATTGGTTTATTCGCACTGTTTACTGAACTTGTTTTAACTTTGATAGGTGGCCCTTATCAAAAAATAATCCATTTCATTTAGATTTCCAAATTTTGTGTAGTACAGGTTCTTGTAGTGAGACCTAATGATTCTTTGGACTTACTCAGAGTCTGTTGTTATGTCCTACTATTTATTTTTGGTTTTCTCCTATATCTATTAGGAATTAATAATATCACCTACATACATACATACATACTCACATGCTGTGAAGGCTGCAATTCCTGATTTAAGTTTGCTATTTTCTAAGACTGTCAAGTTGGTGATTTAAACTATTAATTTATAAATCACATATATATATATATGTATACACACATATATATACATATATATGTATATATATATACATATATATATATATGGAGAGAGAGAGAGAGAGAGAGAGAGAGAGAGAGATATTTAAAACTGCTTTGTCATCCTAAGGAGGAGATAAATACATTCGTGTGTGTGTGTGTGTGTGTGTGTGTGTGTGTGTGTGTGTGTGTAGAAACAGATTACACAGTTTTGTTTCTACTTCTGACCCTCCTGTCTTTATCTCAAAAATATTGGTAGTTAAATTAGGATCCACAATGTCTATGAGATGTTAAGTAATGGAACCAGTGCTTTACTTTTGCTATACAGGCCCCATTGTGCTACATCTTTAGACTGTTCTTTATCTAGTCTCTGCTACAAAATTTTTCTTTGATGATTGGTAAGTGCTATATTTTTCTATGGATATAAGTACAAATGTTTAGAGTAAAATTAGAAATTGTATTGTCTTAGGAAAATGGCAGTAGGTTTTTTTTTTCCTGTATCCAGAACCTGATGTCTTTGCCTATGTTTCTAGTACCAGGCATAGATTAATTCCAATGGAGCAGTACTTCTATCTAATTAAACAAATTTTAGTTGCCCTCAAGATAATAAGGGCATGATCATGTCATTGTGTTTATCTTACTATGCGAGTCATTGGTATGGTTTGTATATTTTATATAATAGACCACTATTGATTGTTTTCCTATGTAGTTTGTAGAATACTTTCTGATATTATAGAGTCAGTATTTAGGCAGTAAGTTTCCTGATTTATTCCATCTCAGTTCTTCAAAGACCTAGGTCTAAATTAATGCTCTTACATTTATGCTCTCTTCAGCAATGGGGTATTATTTTTTATTTCTGGGATGTAATTGAGGGCAAATGGCAATATATTATGTCATTTGAGAAGTTGGTTGGACATCACTGATCAACAATAGAGAAGTTTTCCTTACTTAACATTATGATTTTTTGCTAGCTAGTATAGAGCTTTTCACATAACATTACAACCTCATACATGTCTCTCTCTCTCTCTCTCTCTCTCTCTCTCCTCTCTCTCTCTCTCTCTCTCTCCCTCCTGTCCCTCTCCCTCCTTCTCCCTTTCCCTCTCCCTCCCCCCATTCACTTCTCTCTCTCTCTCTCTCTCTCTCTCTCTCTCTCTCTCTCACACACACACACACACACTCTTCTCATACTGTCTCACATTCTCTTTATTCCCTCTACACTCACCTCACACACACCTCACTCTCTCTCCTTTCTACCTTACCGTTTTCTTGCCCCAGACTTTTACTGTTACTCCAAAAGCAGGTAGAAAAAAAGACATTGTATAATCATTGCCAAATCAAATTCAAAAGAGTAACCGCATCCCACAAAGAATCAAGAATTAAAATTATTCCCATAAGTTTTAAACTTCCCCCATTCCCAGGCCTGTGACCAAAATAATAATAACTGCAAACTTATCTTTATTTAAACATTAACTTTTGACTTATATGTCAGAGCTCAGAACTTGAAGGTCAGCTACTTGCATTTTCCTGGGAAGCTCTAATGATAAATCACATGGGAAAAGCTGCTAGGCAATGGCCTGAAAGAAACAAGTTAACCCTTAACTCAGCATTTCAATTAGCTTTCTGCTTCTGTACATTGCACACAATGACTCTCCTAAGAGTCACAGTGCTTTGACTTAATTTTAACTAATACATAATTTTATGCATTCAAGATGACTTCAGGCTGCAGCACGGACCACACATATCCACATGGCTTTTAGTGTTAACTCAGGCCACAAACATCAACACAGATCTCAGCTGCAGTAGGACCATCTGACCATACATGGCCCTCAGTGGTAGCATGAAACTAACAACATGAGTCCTGGTTGCAGTACAGACCATGGACATTCTTAAGGTATTTCTTGGCAACTCAGGCCAGGGCATCAGCATAGTTACTGGCTGCTGTAGGATGATGAACATCCACACGAACCTCAGGTTTCAACATGACCTGGGGTAGCGGAACACAAATACCAAAGTGCTCTCTCTCTCTCTCTCTCTCTCTCTCTCTCTGTCTCTCTCTCTCTCTCTGTCTCTGTCTCTCTCTCTCTCTGTGTGTGTGTGTGTGTGTTTGTGAGTGTGTGTGTGTGTGTGTATGTGTGTGTGTGTATGTGTGTGTGATAGGTCTGTGATTTGTGATCCTAAACATAAATACAATTGGCTTAGTCTGTATAATTTTTGTATTTGTGCATATGCTTAGAGGACTGATCATTTGTTAGTAGGTAACCAATCAGTGTAATCTCCACAGGGAAGATTATTATTCCCATTCTCAGATTCCTTCCCTGTCTGGAAGAGGGAGACAGAGAGTGAGAGGGAGAGGGAGACTTTAAGCTTAGAAATATTGCCTGTCAGTTTGTAAACAAAAAGTTGTCTGTGTGTGTATTTATTCTGTGCCTTCCATATATCCCTGCTTCTAGTTGAGAACTCCAATCCTGTGCCAAGTCTGGACACCAACAGCATACCATCAGGCTTATCATACAATTATGCCTATTTATTGGTACCAATTTTGCTGCTTGTTACATATCTCATTGATGGGACCAAGTTTCTAGTGAAAAATTATGCAAGGTATGCATGATTTATGCAGGCTTATTGTTCAAGGGTATAATATATTCCACACGGGTGAACAAACCTTAGTAGCAGAGAGAGGTATAAATCAATAACACTTGAATAGGAAAACTGTCTTCTAAGTATGACATGGTATTGTCCTCTTGAAATATCTGCAGCTATTATTACTGGAATAAGATCAGAAGAAGATTGGGCCCATTTAATTTTCCGCCACGGAAGGCAGAAATAGCTCATGAGATCCCATCTGTTCTCAACAAATTTTAGTAGCTAATGGATACTATGTGAGAGACCTCAAAAAGCCTCTCAACTCCATAAACTATGTAGGTAATTAATAGTTTGTACAGGGAGATTTTTTTTTTACCCACAATGTTATATGCAGGTCCTAGTTGTTCATACTCCTTTAAGTAACCCGCCACCTACATTAAAAAACATGACTCTGCTTAAACTAATTATTCTAACAAAGTAGACTTCACTAGAATGGTTTCTTTGACCTGTTTTTACTCCTGCAGTTGTTGCAGATGTTTATTCATCTCCCTTGGAAATAATCACATTATAGTATTGCATTTGAAGTGGGTGACCTGTATGTCAACAGGAGGTGATGTAGGGCAACAAAACTCTAGTAGCTTCCCTGAGTGTCTCACTTCCTATAACAGGTCACTACCTCCTAAATATGCTTTAATCTTCCTGTGGAGGTTTAATTTTAAATGGCTCCCATGAGCTCATATGTTTCAATGATTGGACTGGTACTTAGATCATGGAGCTATTTGGGAAGCATTACACAGTGTGTGTGTGTGTGTGTGTGTGTGTGTGTGTGTGTGTGTGTGTGTGTGTGTGTGTGTGTTTTGAAAGGGTATGTCACTGAGGGCATGCTTTGAGGTTTCAAAAGATTTGTCCTATTCCTAGTGTGTCCTTTACTTTATGGATCAGAATGTAAATTCTCACCTGTTGCTCCAGTGCCACACCTACCATCTGCAAGGTTCCTCACCCTGATGGTTATCAACTCTAATTCTCTAATACAGTAAGAACAAAGTAAACATTCTTATATAAGCTGCCTTGTTCGAAATGTAAAACCACAATATACAAGTAACTAAGGCACTTCCTAAAAATTACCATCAACTGGAAGCTGAATATTCAGATAAATAAGCATATCAAATAAGCATTCAAAATATAGAAACCAAGATGATGATTTCAATATGATATGTATATATTTTAAATTTTATATCTAGTAATGAAATATTATAAATCACTTTATTTCTGATAGTAAATATTCCTTAAATGAAATAAATGATTAAAAGTGACATAGAAAAAATAGAAAATTAAATAGTAATATGCTTTAAGTAAACTGAATTTCAAACTTAATTTTTGGTGCAAGGAAAATTTCATAACTATAAGGTAGTACTAGTAAATATTAAAAAGCATTTAGGGTGGGATTGCAAGCTGATACAACTACTCTGGAAATAAGTCTTGATGTTCCCCAGAAAATTGGACATAGTACTACCTAAGGGCACAACTGTACCACTCCTGGGCATATACCCAAAAATACTCCAACATATAACAAGCATACATGCTCCATTATGTTTATAGCAGCCTTATTTATAATAACCAGAAGCTGGAAAGAACTCAGATGGCCTTCAACAGAGGAATAGATACAGAAAATGTGGTACATTTACACAATAGAGAACTACTCAGCTATCAAAAGCAATGACTTCATTAAATTAATAGGCAAATAGATGGAACTAGAAAATATCATGCTGAGTGAGGTAATCCAATTACAAAAAAAAAATAAAGAAACAAAAATGCTATGCACTTGTTGATAAGTGGATATTAGCCCAAAAGTTCAGATAACCCAAGATACAATCCACAGACCATATGAAGTTCAAGAAGAAGGACAACCAATTTGTGGATGCTACAGTCAGTTTTAGAATGGGGAATAAAAATATTCATAGGAGGAGATATGGAGAAAAAGATGGGAGCAGAGACTGAAGGAATGACAATTCAAAGCCTGCCCACCTGGAGATCCAGCCCATATACATATAGCCACCAAATCCAGACAATATGGCTGATGCCAAGAAGTGCATGTTGACAGGGGCCTCACATAGCTACCTCTTCAGAGACTTTGCCAGAGCATGACAAATACAGATATAGACTCATTCTTCCAACCATTGAACAAAGAACAGGGTCCCCATTGGAGAAGTTAGAGAATAAATTCAAGGAGCTGAAGGGGTTTGCAACCCCATAAGAACAGCAATACCAACCAAGCAGAACTCCTCAGGACTAAACCACCATCCAAAGATTACACATGGATAGACCCATGACTTCAGCTGCATATGTAGCAGAGGATTGCCTTGTTGGGCACCAAAGGGAGGAAAAGCCCTTGGTACTGACAAGGCTGGACCCTCCAGTGTAGGGGAATGTCAGGGTTGGGAAGTTGGAAGAGGTGGTGGTTGGGTGGGGAAATACCCTCATAGAAGAATGGGGAGAGGGAATGGGATAGGGGGTATATGAACAGCAGACCAGGAAAGCATTAACATTTGAAATATAAATAAAAAAATCCAATAAGAAAATCACTTAAGAAGTATGGATACTCCTGAGAAGTCAGAGACTACCCTCGGCCCACAGTCCAAACCCAAGATGGAATTGCAGAGTGCCAACTGTGCCTGCAGGGTGCAAGGACCTAGGAGCAATCAGGGACAGGACCATTGCATTCCCGCATGCACCTAGAGCTGGAAGAGAGTCTCCAGGACCACTAACACACCTGAGAGCAGAGATAAAACTCACTTTTCTTCTAACAGGTGACCTGCCTGGTGGATTCAGGATACGCAGAGACAGAAGTCCTCTGGGTCAGGGCACTTCCTGTTTCTGGCCATGCCCAGAAGTGAACTGATAGCATTCCACAGTTCTCTGCACCCAAATCCCATGGGAAAGAGAGCTGAGCACTCATGAGTGCAGACATGCTGAGACTGAAGGACATACTACCAATTCTGCACACCTCTGCCCCCATCCAGGGTCGAAGAGGAAACTGCACCACAGTGCCTCTGGATATAGGAATATAGTTATAGAAAAATGACAATACCCGAGGTTCTGGTCTGAACCCAGGACCGAACAGAAGGTGAAGGAATTGAAAATGGAAATAGAAACAATAAAGAAAACACAAAGCGAGAAAATCCTAGATGTAGAAAACCTAACGAAGTGGACACTTCCGGTATTTAGCGGGAGTCCCAAACATGAGGATCCCTGCCTGCAGCAGCTCTCTGCTCCCAAACCCCGTGGGAGAGAGCCCTCACCACCTGGTCAGGTGGGCACTCCTGAGACTGCAGAGCGGAAGAGACAACCAACACTGCCCACCCCTGCCCATATCCCTGGCCCAAGAGGAAACTGTATACGGCCTCTAGGTTCCCTTGGATAAGGGCACAGGAGCAGGAAATCCCCTGCATCTGAGACACCGCTGGAACCTGACAGGACTGACCGGATAAACAGTTCTCTGTATGCAAATCCCGTGGGAGGGAGAGCTAAACCTTCAGAGAGGCAGACACGCCTGGGAAATCAGAAGAGACTGCACTCTGCACACATTACTGATTCCAGAGGAAAACACCAAACACCATCTGGAACCCTGGTGCACGGAAGCTCCCGGAAAGGGCAGAGCAGATCTTCTTGGTTGCTACCTCCGTGGAGAGCTCATAAGCAACACTCCACTAGCAAACTTGAGCCTCGGGACCACAGGTAAGACCAACTTTTCTGCTGCAAGCGACCTGACTGGTGAACTCAAGACACAGGCCCACAGGAACAGCTGAAGACCTGTAGACAGGAAAAGCTACATGCCTGAAAGCAGAAGACTCTGTCCCCATAACTGGCTGAAAGAAAACAGGAAAACAGGTCTGCAGCACTACTGACACACAGGCTTATAGGACAGTCTAGCCACTGTCAGAAATAGCAGACCAAAGTAACACTAGAGATAATCTGATGGCGAGAGGCAAGCACAGGAACCCAAGCAACAGAAACCAAGACTACATGGCATCATTGGAGCCCAATTCTCCCACCAAAGCAAACACGGAATATCCAAACACACCAGAAAAGCAAGATCTAGTTTCAAAATCATATTTGATCATGATGCTGGAGGACTTCAAGAAAGACGTGAAGAACTCCCTTAGAGAAACTCAGGAAAACATTAATAAACAAGTAGAAGCCTACAGAGAGGAATCGCAAAAATCCCTGAAGGAATTCTAGGAAAACATAAATAAACAAGTAGAAGCCCATAGAGAGGAGTCACAAAAATCCCTGAAAGAATTCCAGGAAAACACAATCAAACAGTTGAAGGAATTAAAAATGGAAATAGAAGCAATCAAGAAAGAACACATGGAAACAACCCTGGATATAGAAAACCAAAAGAAGAGACAAGGAGCTGTAGATACAAGCTTCACCAACAAAATACAAGAGATGGAAGAGAGAATCTCAGGAGCAGAAGATTCCATAGAAATTATCGACTCAACTGTCAAAGATAATGTAAAGCGGAAAAAGCTACTGGTCCAAAACATACAGGAAATCCAGGACTCAATGAGAAGATCAAACCTAAGGATAATAGGTATAGAAGAGAGTGAAGACACACAGCTCAAAGGACCAGTAAATATCTTCAACAAAATCATAGAAGAAAACTTCCCTGACCTAAAGAACGAGATACCCATAAGCATACAAGAAGCCTACAGAACTCCAAATAGATTGGACCAGAAAAGAAACTCCTCCCGTCACATAATAGTCAAAACGCACCAAACGCACAAAATAAAGAAAGAATATTAAAAGCAGTAAGGTTAAAATGTCAAGTAACATATAAAGGCAGACCTATCAGAATCACACCAGACTTCTCAACAGAGACTATGAAGCCAGAAGATCCTGGACAGATGTCATACAGACCCTAAGAGAACACAAATTCCAGCCCAGGTTACTGTATCCTGCAAAACGCTCAATTAACATAGATGGAGAAACCAAGATATTCCTTGAAAAAAACACATTTATACAATATCTTTCTACAAATCCAGCACTACAAAGGATAATAAATGGTAAGCCCAACATAAGGAGGCAAGCTATACCCTAGAAGAAGCAAGAAATTAATCGTCTTGGCAATAAAACAAAGGGAAGAAAAGCACACAAGCATAACCTCATATCTAAATATGAATATAACAGGAAGCAATAATCACTATTCCTTAATATCTCTCAACATCAATGGCCTCAACTCCCCAACAAAAAGACATAGATTAACAAACTGGATACGCAACGAGGACCCTGCATTCTGCTGCCTACAGGAAACACACCTCAGAGACAAAGACAGACACTACCTCAGAGTGAAAGGCTGGAAAACAACTCTCCAAAAAAATGGTCGGAAGAAGCAAGCTGGAGTAGCCATTCTAATATCAAATAAAATCAATTTTCAACTAACAGTCATCAAAAAAGATAAGGAAGGACACTTCATATTCATCAAAGGAAAATCCACCAAGATGGAGCACTACCGAATTCCTTCCATGAAGCCACAATTACTCTTATACCTAAACCACACAAAGACCCAACAAAGAAAGAGAACTTCAGACCAATTTCCCCTACGAAATTCGATGCAAAAATACTCAATAAAATTATGGCAAACCGAATCCAAGAGCACATCAAAACAATCATCCACCATGATCAAGTAGGCTACATCCCAGGCATGCAGGGATGGTTTAATACACGGAAAACCATCAACGTGATCCATTATATAAACAAACTGAAAGAACAAAACCACATGATCATTTCATTAGATGCTGAGGAAGCATTTGACAAAATTCAACACTCCTTTATGATAAAAGTCCTGGAAAGAATAGGAATTCAAGGCCCATACCTAAACATAGTAAAAGCCATATACAGCAAACCAGTTGCTAACATTAAACTAAATGGAGAGAAACTTGAAGCAATCCCACTAAAATCAGGGACTAGACAAGGCTGCCCACTCTCTCCCTTCTTATTCAATATAGTTCTTGAAGTTCTAGCCAGAGCAATCAGAAAACAAAAGGAGGTCAAGGGGATACAGATCGGAAAAAAAGAAGTCAAAATATGACTATTTGCAGATGATATGATAGTATATTTAAGTTGTCCCAAAAGTTCCACCAGAGAACTATTAAAGCTGATAAACAACTTCAGCAAAGTGGCTGGGTATAAAATTAACTCAAATAAATCAGTAGCCTTCCTCTACACAAAAGAGAAACAAGCCGAGAAAGAAATTGGGGAAACGACACCCTTCATAATAGACCCAAATAATATAAAGTACCTTGGTGTGACTTTAACCAAGCAAGTAAAAGATCTGTATGATAAGAACTAAGCGATCTACAGATTCAATGCAATCCCCATCAAAATACCAATCCAATTCTTCAAAGAGTTAGACAGAACAATTTGCAAATTCATCTGGAATAACAAAAAACCCAGGAGAGTGAAAACTATCCTCAACAATAAAAGGACTTCAGGGGGAATCACTATCCTTGAACTCAAGCAGTATTACAGAGCAATAGTGATAAAAACTGCATGGTATTGGTACAAAGACAGACAGATAGAAAAATGGAACAGAATTGAAGACCCAGAAATGAACCCACACACCTATGGGCACTTGAATTTTGACAAAGGAGCCAAAACCTTTCAATGGAAAAAAGATAGTTTTTTCAGCAAATGGTGCTGGTTCAACTGGATGTCAACATGTAGAAGAATGCAGATTGATCCATGCTTATCACCCTGTACAAAGCTTAAGTCCAAGTGGATCAAGGACCTCCACATCAAACCAGACACACTCAAACTAATAGAAGAAAAACTAGGGAAGCATCTGGAACACATGGGCACTGGAAAAAATTTCCTGAACAAAACAACAATGGCTTATGCTCTAAGATCAAGAATTGACAAATGGGATCTCATAAAACTGCAAAGCTTCTGTTAGGCAAAAGGACACTGTGGTTAGGACAAAACGAAACCAACAGATTGGGAAAAGATCTTTACCAATCCTACAACTGATAGAGGGCTTATATCCAAAATATACAAAGAACTCAAGAAGTTAGACCGTAGGGAGACAAATAACCCTATTATAAAATGGGTTTCAGAGCTAAACAAAGAATTCACAGGTGAGGAATGTTGAATGGCTGAGAAACACCTAAACAAATGTTCAAAATAATTAGTCATAAGTGAAATGCAAATCAAAACAACCCTGAGATTTCACCTCACACTAGTGAGAATGGCTAAGATCAAAAATTCAGGTGACAGCAAATGGTGGCAAGGATGTGGAGAAAGAGGAACACTCCTCCATTGTTGGTGGGATTGCAGACTGGTAAAACCATTCTGGAAATCAGTCTGGAGGTTCCTCAGAAAATTGGACATTTAACTGCCTGAGGATCCAGCTATACCTCTCTTGGGCATATACCCAAAAGATGCCCCAACATATAAAAAAGACACATGCTCCACTATGTTCATCGCAGCCTTATTTATAATAGCCAGAAGCTGGAAAGAACCCAGATGCCGTTCAACAGAGGAATGGATACAGAAAATGTGGTACATCTACACAATGGAATGTTACTCAGCTATCAAAAACAACGACTTTATGAAATTCGTAGGCAAATGGTTGGAACTGGAAAATATCATCCTGAGTGAGGTAACCCAATCACAGAAAAACACACATAGTATGCACTCATTGATAAGTGGCTATTAGCCCAAATGCTTGAATTACCCTAGATGTCTAGAACAAATGAAACTCAAGACGGATGATCAATATGTAGGTGCTTCACACCTTTTTTAAAAGGGGAACAAGAATACCCTTGGCAAGGAACAGAGAGGCAAAGATTAAAACAGACACAGAAGGAACACCCATTCAGAGCCTGCCCCACATGAGGCCCATATATATACAGCCATCCAATGAGACAAGATGGATGAAGCAAAGAAGTGCAGACCAACAGGAGGTGGATGTAGATCGCTCCTGAGAGACACAGCCAGAATACAGCAAATACAGAGGCGAATGCCAGCAGCAAACCACTGAACTGAGAATAGGACCCCGTTGAAGGAATCAGAGAAAGAACTGGAAGAGCTTGAAGGGGCTCGAGACCCCTTATGAACAACAATGCCAAGCAACCAGAGCTTCCAGGGACTAAGCCACTACCAAAAGACTATACATGGACTGACCCTGGACTCCAACCTCATAGGTAGCAATGAATATCCTAGTAAGAGCACCAGTGGAAGGGGAAGCCCTCCTGCTAAGACTGAACTCCCAGTGAACTTGATTGTTGGGGGGAGGGGGGGAAAGGGGGGGGGGAGGGGGGGGGGAACACCCCTAAAGAGGGGGAGGGGGAGGGATTAGGGGGATGTTTGCCCGGAAACCAGGTAAGGAATAACACTCGAAATGTAAATAAGAAATACTCAAGTTAATAATAATGAAAAAAAAAAAACCCTAAGGAAGCTACAAGAAGCCATAGATACAAACATCATCAACAAGAAATAGAAGAGGGAATCTCAGGGCAGAAGATTCCATAGAAAACACAACTGTGAAAGATAATGTAAAAGGCAAAAAGCTCCTAGCCCAAAACATACAGGAAATCCAGGATACAATGAGAAGATCAAGCCTAAGTATAATTTGTGTAGAAGAAAGTGAAGACATAAAGGACCAGTAAATATATTCAATAAAATTATAGAAGAAAACTTCCCTAACCTAAAGTATGAGATGCCCATAAACATAGAAGAAGCCTATCAGATCATCATGGACTAAGACTGGTCTTCAATAACAACAATAATGACATAAAACCTTCATATACATGGAAGTTAAACAATGCTCTACTCAATGACAACTTGGTCAAGGAAGAAGTAAAGAAAGAAATTAAAAACTACTTAGAATTTAATGAAAATGGAGATACAACATTCCCAAATTTATGGGACACAATTAAAGCAGTGCTAAGAGGAAAACTCACAGCTCTGAGTGCCTGCATCAGAAACAGGAGAGATCATATGTCAAAAGCTTCACAGCACACCTAAAAGCTCTAGAGAAAAAAGAAATAAATAAACCCAAGGGTGTCAAAAGCAGTAAATGATCAAACTAAGGGCTGAAGTCAACCAAGTAGAAACGAAAATGACTATGCAAAGAATCAACAGATCCAGGAGCTGGTTCGTTGAGAAAATCAACAAGATAGATAAACCCTTAGTCAGGCTAACCAGAAGTCACAGAGAGTGTATCCAAATTAACAAAATCAGAAATGAAAAGGAACACATAACAACAGAATTTGAAAAAATTAAAAAAAATATCAGATCATACTACAAAAGCCTATATTCAAGAAAAGTAGAAAATCTGGAAGAAATGGACAATTTCTAGACAGATAACAAGTACCAAAGTTAAATCAGGAACAAATAAACCATCTAAACAACATCATAACTCCTAAGCAATACAAGTAGTTATTAAAAGTCTCCCAACCAAAAAGAGCTCAGGACCAGATGGATTTAGTACATAATTCTATCAGACCTCCATAGAAGACCTCCTACCAATACTGTCAAAATTATTCCACATAATAGAATCAGAAGAAGCACCACCCGACTCCTTCTATGAAGCCAAAATTACTCTTATACTTAAATTACACAAAGACCAACAAAGTAAGAGAACTTCAGACCAATTTTCCTTATGAATATTGATGCAAAAATATTCAATAAAATTCTTTCAAACTGAAGAACACATCAAAATGATCATCCATCATGATCAAGTAGGCTTCATCCCAGGGATGCAGGGATGGCTTAATATACAAAAATCCATCAATGTAATATATGTAATCCACTATATAAATAAACTCAAAGATAAGAACCACATTATCATATTATTAGATGCTGAGTAAGCATTCAACAAAATTCAACACCCATTTCAAGATAAAAGGCCTGGAAATATCAGGAATTCAAGGCCCATATCTAAACAAAGTAAAAGCATTATACAGCAAACCATAAGCTACCATCAAACTAAACAGCGAGAAACTTGAAACAATCCCACTGAAATCAGGGACTAGAAAAGGCTGCCCACTCTCTCCCTACTTATACAATATAGTACTTGATGTCCTAGCCAGAGCAATCAGACAAAGAAAGGAGGTCAAATGCATACAAATTGGAAGGGAAGAAATCAAAATATTACTACTTGCAGATGATATGTTAGTGAACTTAAGTGATCTCAAAATTCCACGAGAGAACTACTAAGCCTGATAAACAACTTCAGCAAAGTTTTGGGGTATAAAATTAAATCAAACAAATCAGTAGCCATCCTCTACTCAAAGGATAAACAGTCTGGGAAAGAAATTGGGGAAATAACACCCTTAACCATAGTCCCAAATAATATAAAATATCTTGGTGTGACTTTAACCAAGCAATTAAACGATCTGTATGACAAGAACTTCAAGTCTCTGAAGAAAGAAGTTGAGGTAGATCTTAGAAGATGGAAAGATCTTCCATGTTCATGGATTGGCATGATTAATATAGTAAAAATGGCCATTTTGCCAAAAGAAATCTACAGATTCAATGCATTCTCATCAAAATCCCTACTCAGTTCTTTATAGAGATAGAAAGAACAATTTGCAAATTCATTTGGAATAACAAGAATCCAGGATAGCGAAAACTATACCCAACAATAAAAGAACTTCTGGGGGAATCACCTTCGCTGACTTCAAGTAGTATTACAGAGGAATAGTCATAAAACCTGTATGGCATTGGTACAGAGACAGGAAGATAGATCAGTGGAACAGAACTGAAGACCCAGAAATGAACCCTCACACCTATGGTCACTTGATCTTTGACAAAGGAGCTAAAACCATCCAATGGAAGAAAGCATTTTCAACAAATGGTGCTGGTTTAACTGGAGTTCAGCATGTAGATAAATGCAATTTGATCCATTCTTATCACCATGTAAAAAGCTTTAGTCCAAGAGGATCAAGGACCTCCACATCAAACAAGATACACTCAAACTAATAGATGAAAAAGTAGGGAAGAGACTCGAACACATGGGCACTGGGGAAAATTTCCTAAACAAAACACCAATGGCTTATGCTCTAAGATCAGGAATTGACAAATGGGAACTCATAAAACTGCAAAGCTTTTGTAAGGCAAAAGACACTGCCATTAGGACAAAATGACAACCAACAGATTGGGACAGGATTTTTTCTAATCCTACATCTGATAGCGGGCTAATATCCAAAATATAATAGAACTCAAGAGTTAGATTCCAGAGAGGCAAATAATCCTTTTAAAAATGGGGTACAGAGCTAAACAAAACATTCTTACCTGAGGAATATCAAATGGCCAAAAAGCACCTAAAGAAATGTTCAACATCCTTAGTCATCAGGGAAATGCAAATCAAAGCAACCCTGAGATTCCACCTCACACCATTCAGAATGGCTAAGATAATAAACTCAGGTGACAGCAGTTGCTGGCAAGGATGTGGAGAAAGAGGAGCACTCCTCCACTGTTGTTGGGATTGCAAACTGGTATAACCACTCTGGAAATCACTCTGGTGGTTCCTCAGAAAAGTGGACATTCCACTACCTGAGGACCCAGCTATACCTCTCCTGGGCATATACCCCAAAGATGCTACAACATACAACAAATACACATGCTTCACTATGTTCATAGCAGCCTTATTTATAATCGCCAGAAGCTTGAAAAAACCAGATGCCCTTCAACAGAGAAACTTATTCAAAAAATGTGGTACATCTATTCAATGGAGTACTATTCAGCTATCAAAAACAATGACTTCATGAAATTCATAGGCAAATGGAATGAACTAGAAAATGTCATCCTGAGTGAGGTAATCCAATCACAGACAAACACACTTGGTATGCAGTCATTCACAAGTGGATATCATCCCAAATGCTTGAATTACCCAAGCAAGATGCAATCCACAGACAACAGGAAGATCAAGTAGAAGGATGACCAAAATGCGGATGCTCCTACTCCTTCTTAAAAGGGGAAAAAATATCCTTAGAAGGGGCTATGGAAGCAAAGTTTAGAGCAGCGACTGAAGGAACAACCGTTGAGAGCCTGTCACACATGTGGCCCATATATATATCCACCAAAACTATATAAGATTGCTGAAGATAAAAAATGCATGCTGAAAGGGACCGGATATAGATCTCTCCTGAGAGACACAGTCCAGAAGCATTTCCAATACAGAGGTTGAATGCTAGCAGAAAACCATTAAACTGAGAACAGGACCCCCTTTCGGGGAATTAGAGGAAGTATTGAAAGAGTTGAAGGAGCTTGCAACCCAATAAGAACAACAATACTAACCAACCAGAGCTTCCAGGGACTAAACCACACCTAAAGACTATATATGGACTGATCCAGGGCTCCAACTGTATATGTTGTAGAGGATAGCCTTGTTGGGGCACCAGGTGAAGGGAAAGCCCTTGGTCCTGCCAAGGTTGGACCCCCAGAATAGGGGAATATGGCAGGGCAGTAAAGGGGATATATGAGAGAAAACCCATATGGGGGATAGGGAGGGAATTGGGGCTTATGGACAGGAAACTGGGAAAGGGAATAACATTTGAGATGTAAGAACTATATCTAATAATAAATGAATGAATAAATAAATAAATAAGACAATTAGAAATGTCAAAAGACTTAGACACAAAGTATGACATGTTGATACAATGGAAACACTTCTTTGAAAAATGCTAATAATTACTTAATGTAGGATTCATAATTTTACTTGAGCCTATATTTCCTTGGAAATTTGACTTAAATTTATGAGAAAAAAAAGCACTTAAGGAAAATGCAAGCATAAACCTACACATATATTCTCTGGAAAACTAAAAAATGGAATAATAAGTCCCAATTAATGATTGCTTGATTATAGAAATACTATATTTGTTATAATGATGCATCATATTCTTATCTCATAATGTCAAGAAAACAATGCCAGTGTTTTGAGAATAAAATCTGTTGTAGAGCATTTGATAAGTACACAGTACTTGGAGTGTTCATTAGAAATATTTTGTATTCAAAACTCTGAAATAGAATAAATTGCATAGATGTTGAAAATAAAGAAGTGCTCATTCATAGGTGACTTGAGTTCATACATAAAAGATTAAATGTATATAGGTAGTCGTTAGGACTGTTAAGTGTTTAGCTGTCTGTTTTCTTTTTCAATATCTAAAAATCAGGTATTTTTTCTGTAAAATCTCAATGAGCAAACAGAAATAAAAATGAGGAAATATTTATAATAGCTATAAGTTCTGAAAGTATGATTATATCTAAAAGTTGGGTTTTAATATTTGGAAAATTGTATAGCAATGAAATAAATAAACCAATGAAAAGAATGATAATAGTATGAGAATGAGCACAGATCACATGATTAAATATAGTTGATACTGTTTCCTCAAATTTCCTTATAGATTAACTGTTATCTATATAGTTTCTATAAATCGTATCCAGAATTTCACATGGAAGTAAAAGGACTGTCTCCCAAAATTACACCAAAGATTGGGAAGACTTGCATGACTTAATTTTTAGTTTAATTTACTCACTTTATATCCCATTTACTATCCCCTCCTTGTCACACACTTCCATGATCCTTCTTCCTTTCCCCCCTATATTCCTTTTCTTCTGAGTGGGTGGACCCCTTCCATGTGTTCCCCCATGTTGGCATATTAGTTCTCTGCCAGGCTATGTGCATCTTTTCCCACTCATGCAATACAAGGCAGCCCAGATAGAACAACATATCCCACGGAAAGGAAACTGTTTTTGAGATAGCCTCCTTTCCAGTTGTTCAGGACCCACATGAGGACAAACCTGCACATCTGCAACATATAATAGAGGAGGACTAGGTCCAGCCCATATGTGCTTTCTGGTTGGTGGTTCAGACTTTGAAAGCCCCAAGAGTCCAGATTCATTGATTGTGTAGGTCTTCCTGTGGAGTTTCTATTTCCTTCGTGAATCAGCCTCTTTTCTCCTAAGAGTTCTAAGCTCCATCCATTGTTTCTTTCTGGGTGTCTGCATCTGTCTGAGTTAGCTGCTGGGTGACATCTCTCAGAGGACAGGCATGGCCTTACTTTTAAAACTATTATGAAGAGGCTATTAAGTCCATAGCCATGTGGGATGGGATAAAGACATTTATTCATATAGCAATGAATAAACTATAATGTAAAATTCAGACTTAGGTTGATGGTGTTCAAAAGTCATTACTGATTCAACTCCACAAACATTGGCTCAACATTGTAGAATTTCAACCTATTTATGTTCAACAATATTTAACAGCAGACTCATGCTGAATGTTATGTTTTTGTGGAGCTTGTGTTGTATATACAATACCTTGATCTGTAAAACCAAGATGTTGGACACATCTCTGGCATTTGTTCTTTTTTTTATGTCTAACAATTCTATTTTTTATTGGATAGTTCATGGATTTACACTTCAAATGTTATCACCTTTCCTGGGACCCCCCTCTCTAATCCCCCTCCCCCTGCTTCTATGATGTTGCTCCCCTTCCCACCTACCCACTCACACCTCAACATCCTAGCATTCCCCTACACTGGGAAAAGAAGTGTTCACAGGACCAAGGGTTTCTCCTCCTATTGATACCAGATAATGCCATTCTCTGCTACATACGCAGCTAGAGCCATGAGTCCCTCCATGTATACTCTTTGGTTGGTGGTTTAGTCCCTGGAAGCTCTGGTGGCGTTTGGTTGGTTGATATTGTTGTTCTTTCTATGGGGTTGCAAACTCCTTCAGCTCCTTCAATCCTTTTTTTAACTCATTAGGGTCCCCATGATCAGTTTGATGGTTAGCTGCAAGCATATACCTCTATGCCAGTAAGGCTTTGGCAGAACCTTTCAGGAGAAATCCATATCAGGCTCCTGTCAGCATTTGTTCTTTAGGTCAAAATTTTGCTTTGGAAATAAAGCCATAGTTGGAATTTTCCTCTCAATTTTTTTTTAAAAAAATTCCTTTAAAAAGATAGGTAGGCATAAATAATACCACAGCCATAGTTTCCATTTTTCCACAGTGATAGTCCTTGGCTATAACTTGCCCTACCTGAAAATAATTGTTCCACACATTTGGTCTAGGATTTGCTTGTTCATGGGACCGTGATATTGTGCTTCTTGCTATCCAATCATAGATATTAGTTGAAATATTTTAACCATGTTTACTTTATATATAATGTGATTTTCTTATTGTTTTATTTACTTATTTCATTTAAGATTTATTTTTATTTCTTCTAAAACTCCTTTATTCAGAGACCATAAGTAGTTTTCTATGGAATTTTCAAAAGCCTTAATTTTTTTGCAGAATGGTCATTATATTTTATGTATTTCTTTCCTTGTTTTTCCTCATTGCTTTTAATCATGGTCTTACTATGTAGCTGATGGTAACTTGAATATAATAACATCTAGTCTAAGACACTTGAGAACGTATAATCTATGTAGGTTTTTAATATTATTAGAATTTCTTATCTCTTAGGTGAAAACAAGTTTTGTATTATTGTGTTTTTCTTGTAGGCTTAATTAATTGAAAAGTTGGCACAGAAAAATGCTTTGTCCATATTTATTTTGCAAAACATTTTACTACAGAGTACCTTTTAGATTTTAACAATGGGCAAGGAGCTAAAACAATGCCTCAAAGGTTAACCATATGCACTTGTCTTTCCTCCTCCTCCTCCTCCTTTTCCTCCTCCTCCTCCTCTTCCATTTCTTCTTCTGTTTCTTCTTCTTTTTTGGTGACAGAGTTTCTCTGTGTCACCCTGACTGTTCTGGAACTTACTCTGGAGACCAAGCTGTCCTCAAATTTAGAGATTTGCATGGTTTGAGTAAAAAATGAATGAATTAAAAGCATGCACCACCACTGCCCAGCAAGATTATATTCCTTTGTCTCAGAGGGCCAAGGTTTGGTTCCCAGCACTACTTTCAATATTTTGTAATGGCCTTTAACTCCTTCAGGATCTGATACCATTAAATATATTCGGGGACATATGTTCTAATAGGCATGTACACACACACACACACACACAGACACACACATACACACACACACACACATACACACCACCCATATACTCATAAATATACTATAATAAAAATAAATCCTTAAAATATATACATTCACAAAAAAATGGAAAAGGAACTAAGAAGTAAAATGAACAAACTGCTTGAATTTCTCTTTGTGTTTCTCTCAAACTATCAACACCACAGCTGGAAATTACTCAGAAAGTTATTTCTTTCACTTCTGAAAATTTACAGTGAATTCCTTAAGATTGCTTTTCACAGGGAGGGGGAGTGTTATTCTTATTATATTTTATATTTTTATCTTGTTCTGGTATATAATTAATTTTTTGTAATCTAGGAAAATATTAAGTATTTTGTCATAAAAATAGAATATTATGTAGTTTTCTTATTAATCTATTCCATCATGGCTACATAAATTGGATATGCCTTTTAATTTTTAGATACAGAATAAAAAAATATCGGTTATACTTTATATCATAGTTGAATTTAACTAGGCATATCTATGGGGTACTGTCTTAATTATTAGTTGATATAGGAGAGCACATAGCACATTTGGTGACTACATGCATAGCCAAGTGATCTTTTGCTATATAAAAACATTAGCTTAAGCATATGTCTGCTTATTTTCAGCAAGCAACGTTCCTCTGTAATCTGCTTCAGGTTCCTGATTAGCTCATTAACTTCTCTCAATGACAGATTACAATGTGCAATTGAAAATAAAATAAATCCCCACCCACCTAAATACTTTTTAGTTATTGCATTTGTTAGAATGACATAAAAATAGAATATTTTATCATAATTAATTCTGATTTGGGGATGGTGTCATGTCTTTTAATGAATGTTATCTAATTTCCTCTTCCTGTGACAAGCACAATATACTGCCTAGCAGACCATAGCAAAATGTTACTTTATTTCTCCATTAGATGCCTAAGGAATGTATGTGTTTCATCAATTTTGGGAAACACTTTCAAGCTGTGTGCTGTCTTTCTCTTTCTTTTTTTGAAATCCAACTAATTAGATAGGTATATACATCATATTTGTCATTCATTTTTCATTTAAAATACAACTTTGTTCTTAATGAATATTAACTATTGATAATATTAATAATATTAAAATGTATATGTAATTTTGTCTCCAATTTTACAGCCATGTAACTAGAAAGATATAAATAAAATTTGTCAACATTCAATGGTCATCTCTTTGTCCATACTGTCTTATTCTTTCTTATTGCTGTTCTTTTTGATTTTTTTAGAATGATCCTCAATAGCATTTTCACTATTTGGAAAGGAGTAGAGGATGTGGACTTGTTGGAGGATATTTGTCTGATTAGGTATGTGTGAGACTTGACACCAACCTTATATTCCCCCTCTCTCTTTTTATGCATTCTGCCTGCAGATCATGATATAAGCATTGATCTTGTCATGCCACTATGGCTTTGCTCTAATATCATGGTCTCTTTTATATTCTGTTACCATTAACTAAATTAAAGACCTTCTTTTTTTAAGTTGCATTAGTCATGGTGTTTTGTTTCTGCAACAGACAAGTAATAATAAACCTCCAGATAGCATGTAACATATATTCCTATATGATACATGTACTTTAATCAATATTACAAAATACCTGAACAAATAAATTTAAAGAAATAATTATTTATTTTTGCTCACCTTTCAGTGATTTTTCTGTACTATAATTGGTTGGCTCTATTCCAGTGAGACATTGGAGTGACAGTATATTATGAGAGTATAAGCATGTGGTATAGGTGATTTCTTACCTATACAACTAGAAAACAGAAAGACACTGAGAAGAATGGCTCATGTTTTCACTTAGCTTACTCCTTCAATCAAACACAATCTTTTGATAGTCTAATCTGCTGTGAATTCATGAGGACATTAAACAACATATGAAAAACTACCCCTTGTAATCTGATCACCTGTCAGTAACATGGTCATAGGGGCAACAAGCCTTCATTGAAAGATGTTGAGGGAAATTTCTTATAAAACATTATATTATATTGTCTATTAAGTTAACTGGTGATAGTTTTAAATATTAAGTATAGAACAATCTGCACAGCAGTATTTATTGTAGGTATTCTGAATGAGGGTGCATATTAATTTATGGAAATCATGTTTATAGAGAAAAGAAGGGTGGATTGAATAAGAACAAAGTTTTTATTAAACAGATTGTAAAAACATAGTTCACTCCATAAACATTGCTATTGTAAGTAGGCCAAAGGACTAAGCTTTACTTTATATTGAATGTTAAGATTTGTCAAACAAACTGATACTCTGATTATTTCTAAAATTTCTTGAATTAGTCTAACTAGTATGTGATTTGCCTCAAGTCCTTAATGCTGTTTAAAATTCAAATTTAGTCTAATGTATTCTATTGTCTAAAAGTGAGAAAATACATACCAAAGGATAAAAAAATAGAGTAACCCATTTAAAAGAAAACAATAAGGCTAATTTTTTATGGATGCCTTTCAAAAGAGAAGACAGTACTTCAAATGACTTATTTTACTTCTAACAATAACAGAAATGACTTAATTTTAATCATTTTCAAACATCCATTCAAATGGGATTCAGCCCCTGGAGCAATAATTTATGAATCCATCACTCTCTATTCTGAAAATAGTATCAAGATCTTTCACAGCCTTGCGAATTTCTAAAAAGCTTATGGTTTAAAAGAAGAAAGTTAATGCTACAAACATACTCTAAGCAATCTCTTTGAGGAAATGCTTGCTATTTATCTGTTATATATGATACATGAATAGTGAATGTAACATTATTCCTTACCAAGTAGGGGCACTCTGCATTATCTAATGTGCCCTTGCTTTACTTGCCTTTACATACGTATTCTTTCAAATTTGAGTAGCTCAACCAGAGTCACATATCTTGTCATTGACACAGATTTTAAATTTTAGTTTGCATGATTCAAATTTACATGTTCTAAAACAGATGCCAGGCAACTAAACTGATGTTCAAGATTATCTTATTATTTCATAAATAACAAGACAGTATATAAGGATTTTTTTCTAGTATAAGTTAAAACTGCATCATAAGCTGTTGTAATTTTGTATATTTTTATTCATGTGAGTGATTGAATAATAGTTCATGTTGACCTTTTTATGAAGTGAAGGATATAAGAACATATATACTGTCTTATAAAAAGGAAAAATAGTTTTAATACTTTAGAATGGAAGATAATATCATTTGAATGATGGTGTCTGAATTTTATATCAATGAAGACTAGGACACTTGACAATTTCTGCAACAGTTTTCAGCTTTGCCCCTAGCTACTGTCAAACACTCTCTTATTACACTCAGATGAGACATAACTATTTGTGCATGCATCCTCTTGGTGAGTCAAAATGTTAAAAAAGATGAATTATATATACATATCATGAGAATAATATATGAAACTGTCACCATATGGACAGGAAAGCCTCAATATCTGTGGAAAGGTATTATAGTAATTGTCCGTTTCACAGAGGAACAGCTCCAGGGAGATTATTTAATGATCATTTAATAGAAGTTTTTAGAGTAGTCTCTGGTATGTTTAATCTTTGCCCCTTTCATTTCCTAGAGCATGTATGTCCTTTGGTGTCAAGTCAGTGAAATATGAACTTAGCTACAAACCTTCAATATCATCCTTAATAGATTAAAAAAAAGTTGCTTATATCCAAATAATAAAAGATTTAAAATATTCAAATAGCTGAAGGTTTTTTTTTCTTTTTTTTTTATCTTTATTAACTTAGTATTTCTTGTTTACATTATGATTGTTATTCCCCTTCCTGGTTTCTGGGCCAACATCCCTAACCCCTCCTTCTCCCTTCTATATGGGTGTTCCTCCCCATCATCCCCCCCATTACCACCCGCCTCCCAACAATCACGCTTACTGGGGTTCAGTCTTGGCAGGACCAAGGGCTTCCCCTTCCACTGGTGCTCTTACTAGGCTATTCATTGCTACATATGCAGTTGGAACCCAGGGTCAGTCCATGCATAGTCTTTGGGTAGTTGTATCCCACATTCTTACCAGCATGTGTTGTCATTTGTTTGATTGATTTGGCCCATTCTGACTGATGTTAGTTAAATCTAGGTAGTTTTGATTTGCATTTGCTTGATACTAGGATGTTGAACATTTTGTAAAAGTGTTTCAGCCATTTGTGTTTCATTTTTCAAGAACTATCTGCTCAGATCTGTTTTTAATTGGGCTGTTTGTTTTTATGATGTTCATTTTTTGAGTTCTTTATGTAATTTAGATATTAGCCTTCTGTTGGACATATAATTGGTAAAGGTCTTTTCCCATTTTTTTAGCCTTCTACTTTGTTTAGATGATGCCATCCTTTGCCATTAAACTTTTGGTTTCATGAGGTCCCATCTATTAATTTTTGTTCTTACTACTTGTACTATTGATGTTTTGTTCAGGAAGCCTTCTCCTCTGCCAGTGAGTTCAAGATTATTCCCAACTTTCTCTTCTATAAGATTCAGTATATCTGGCCTCACATTGATGTCCTTGATTCATTTGGAGTTGAGTTTTCTGCATGATGACAAGTACGGATCTATTTGGATTATTCTATATGCAACCATGCATCATTTGTTGAAGATGCTGTCATTTTTTCTAGTGTGTATTCTGTCTTTATCAAAGATCCAGGTATAATAGTTATGTGGATTTATGTCTGGGTCTTCAATTTGATTCCATTGATCAAATTGATCATTTGAGCGCTTTATCTTTTTTTTTTGTTAACTTGAGTATTTTTATTTACATTTAGAATGTTATTCCCTTTCCTGGTTTTTTGAACCTTATTTTTGTATATTCACTTATTTGGGCAATATTTTAATGATAAATTGAATAGGTAGAAGTAATCCTGAACGCTTATATTTCCATTAAAAAATTTCTCCTTGCCCATTTTTTGCCCTGTTGTTTTCTTTGATCGGAAATATAAAGTTATTTTTTAATTAAAATTATGAAAATTCTACTTATTTTTTGAGTTATATTTTTAATATAATTTTACTCAAAGGTTTTTATAATTTTTTTAGAATTCCTATGAAATCATGATATCTATTTACATATGTCATTATGGTGCTTAAATCCCTTTTACATGTAACGAAACTTCATCAGATGTAAAACTTCAAAGAAAAAAATTTTTGGTACTTGCTAATCTAATGTTGGGAGAATAGAGTATATTTTACCTTAAACATTCACCTTAATTGCTCTATGTTATTTATCTATATGGGCACTGAATTAAATATGGCCCTATATTTAATTTTAGGATTTCTGCTAATAAATAGATTTTGGAATGCTATCATGTTACAGCATGATCCTTTCCTTATAATGCTTTTAATAAATATGTAGTGTTTTGAAAACTGGAATTTTTAACATTAGAAACTTTTAGCATTTAATAGGCCTTTTAATCATCTTTTGTGGAATGGATATTATTTGATATTTTAGCAGTGTATAATGATGTTTGTCTCTAGAATCCAATTCCACAATTCATAACAACTTAGTTTCATGATGTGATAGAAATTTCGTCATGCGTATGTGAACAAATTTAGGTGTTCACTGTTGTTTCATTACCTTAAGAGGCAATTTCTCACTGTTTCCCCCCACCCATACACGCATATTTTATTAACACACATATTTTATTAGCATCAATGTGTTTTATGTAGTAAGGGGTATTAGTGTAATATTTGCCTGTATAACTGTAATGTATACCTAATCACATCCATCTCTCCTGTTATCCTATGTCCTCCCTATCTCCTTGTGTTCCCCTTTTACATGCATAAAAAACTCTTCTTCTTTATGTCCTTTCATTCTTCATGATTAATGCATTTCTAATCTTTTTTCAAACAAATCTATGAAGTAGGTATTACATTACACTACATTTTCCTTGTCAATTCATCTGTTGATGTCCTCTTCAGCTGCACGAATAATGCTGCTACCATGAAAAATGTTGCAATAACCATGAATGTAAAGACATAGCTGTAGTAATTTAATATGGTTAATGTGTATAAATTATATTATGGTAATTTCCCTCAATAAGCCCATATAAAACATACAACTCAGTTATTTTATTTATAAGCTATATGCCTAGATTGACCAGATGTATCACTAAACTGATTTATTCCCCAGTTATGAGAACCCTTGCTCCTTGCAGCTTCTCTGGGCAATACTGTTCTGATCCATCTTCCTTCCACAACCTCCTCTTCCTCCTTTCTATTTTCTTTCTCCTCTGCCTTCTCTGAAACCTCTAGACCCACCTTTCCCTTCCACTGTCCAATCATCAGCTCTAGCTTTTGTTTGATCAGTCAAAATGGGGAGAAGTTTCAGTGAGACAGAGTATGTTATCTGTGATGTAATCATCCTTGGGGGCAGCCTCTCTTGAGGAAGAGAAATTAACATAAAAATGCAAGAGCTAAAGGCAATGCACAATATTTCCCCCTTTCTGTCCAAATAAAATTCTCTTTTCTCTCAGAAATAAATTCAACAATACTCTTGCAATTATGCAAATGTTAATATATACTTAACACCAAATCTGTCATATTGGTCAATTTAGATAAAGCTCTTTACCATATATTCTTATCTTAAAGAACTTACAATTCTATATCTGAATTATGTTCTGATTTTAGCTTGTTATCACCATCTGAAAAATATCCTTTCAAATCCATATCATTTCTCTTAATGCTCAACAACTTGAGTTTGATCATGATACTACAACTAGTCTTCAACTCTATCAGAAGTGTGAGAATGACCTAAATGATACCTGAAAATATCAGAAGTACAAACAAGCTTTCAGAACTTAACCAATTTTTAGAGATGGCTGACTACCTGAATAGTCTCTCATTCTTCAAAACATTGAAGCATCAGACTTTAGCTTTCTGTCCCAGGATCATCTGACAGACCTCAAATAAAGCAGGAACTATTGAGGACTAGCTTACTTTGTCTTGGCAGAACCAAGTTGTCTACTATTGTATATTGTATGTCTTTTGCTGGTCAATATTTATGTCTGTAGATGGCAATTTTTGTCCAGTAGTTACCTTTCCATAACTGGAGCAACCTCATCTGGGGGTTGTGATGTTCAGTTTCTTTTTTGAACCATGAGGGTGATACTGTCAAGAACAGACATATCCCTATTCAACATTTTTAATAATAATGAAATGATTAAATGTCAGATTATGTGGATTTCTGATATTTTTGAAGACTATATATATAGTATATTTCAATTTTTAAACTATGACTACTCTTAGCTACTTCAATTTGAATATTCTAGAAAGCTCTTTAATATAATTAGATAAGAATCTAATATAACCATGTGTTTAGTACTAGCCCCTAACTTGTGTTAATCATCCTAAACAGTTTGTAATGGCAGGTCTTACAAGGAGTTGGTCTAAGGCTTGTGTTAAATGAGTTGCATAGGCACAATGCCTATTACAGAGTAATAATATGAATTTTAAATTTTAACTAATATAAGAAATTCATACCAATGAAAATTTTAAATCTGCATCAATCTATAAAAAAATTCTATGCCAATATAAAAATTATAACTTCAATTCATAACACTTGTAACGATTTCTTCCAATGTAAGATTAAGGCTATACAATTTTTACTTAAGAGTAAATTTGATAACCTATTCCTATTTGTCTATTTCTTTAATTTCTATAGTATCACTATATCACCTCTTTTCTCTTCCACCCCCCTTTTCTTTACTTAAGAAAAAAAGGATAGAGAAGAAAGTAAAAGATAGATATACCTGACTCTAAGATTTCTATTTTCTTCCCCATCTAAAGGTACAGCATTTGCAAAGTATCCCTACAACAAAAATATATCTATGTTTCATAAAATAACCAGAACAATCCACCCCAACCTACAGGACTGGGCTAATGACCTTTTTCTTTCTTCTAGCTGAACTGGGGTGATGAATTCTCTTCGAGTTGTCCAAAAGTAAATAGGAAAATTGGTTTTGTCAAAGAAGGGCTAACTAGCACTATTTGCTTTGTAGTCCCTATGTGCTGAGAAAGTTCATGGCTCAGTTGAAGTCGTGATGGTAACAGTCTGAAAGGCTGGATGGGCAAGCCAGCTGTTATGGAACTGTCTTGGAAGCAAGACTTTAGAGGAAACAGCTTCAATGTAATTGAGGTTGAATCACACAAGTATCTGGAATGGAAAGTCCCAGAATCTCAGCATTCCAGAGTGTGAATCTTTCAGGGCGTTCTCTCTCCTCTTTCCTTCTGCAATATACAAACATTACAAGTAAGACATAACTTTGTAAAGACATTCATATGGAATGTGCAAGGTACACATATCTGTTAAGAAAGATCAATAAAGAAAGACAACTGCCTTTCTTTAGAGCTTAGTTTGATCACATAATCAAACTACAATATAATTTTCCATTCATGACATTATAAAGTCAAGACAATTTTGTGCCTAATAAGTGTTATTGGCTATGTATAGACAATTAAGTCTCAGCTGGTCCCAGAGCTGTCCCAATGTAAGAAGACATATGCATCATCACATATAGATAACCTATCTTGTTTATCTTGTCAATCACTTCTTTATGCCCGCAGCCAAGATTTTCAGGGGATCTCTTTTTGCTATGGCTGATCTGTATCAAATTGGTAGGAATGCATAGCTTTCTTTTTCCTGTGAAAATATAGGTATAACCTCTCTCCCAGTGTAACACATTTTCCATTTTAATGTCAGAACTTCCTTAAAATAAACATGCTGTTATAATTAAGCATTTTTAACAAGACAATATCTTTCAGCAAACATAGTTTTGTTTATTAGCATTTAAAATTTAAAGTTAAAAAAACACTATGTAATCTATCTCTGCAGGTATTTGTTGTCCCCTTTTACCTGCTCAGAATCTCTTTTAGAGTTCAATTACATCTTTCCACATATGTGTGTCCTTTAGGATTATGTGATATTCCTGTAACATGTTTTATAAAATGTGAAAAATTGCTTCATCTTATTAGAGACATATGCTAGACTATTGTCCATTTTAAATTGTATGGATATTCCCATAATGTCACAACATCCAACAAATATGTAATTACAAAGTCAGGCTTTTTTGAAGCTAAGTAATTTGCCCATTGAAATTCTGAATGTGTACACATCTATAGTATTATGCACATATTTTACTTTACACACTCTGTAAAATGGAAGATAGCAAGTTGCCAAATATCATTTCTTTGAGTACCTGTAGGGTTACTTCAAATAGATAATGAGCACACGGAATATTGCCTCACAACTTTCTTGGCTCACTACCAAGTGAGAGAAAATTCTTTCATTAAATCTTTGCTCTTAACATGGTGTTTTCAATGGAATTCCAAAGCTTCCAGTATACATCTTATCAATAGGTGATCAATTTTATTATTACTTTGTGTCAGAGGATCTGTCAGACTCATATGGAATCTGATGTGTGTTATGATTTCTATTCCTGATCATTTGTTATAGCTGAGTAAATAGTGAAGTCAATTCATAATCCTGAATAAGTTTAGCAGTCTCTATGTGTAAAACAACCCTTTCTACATATTGAGAGTTAGTTACTGTATTAAGAGACTCTTGAAAATCTGACAACATCATGAGTATTGCATATAGTTCAGATTATGAACCAATTTATAGGGACTCTCAGCCACTTTACTTACATGTTTTGATTTATATCCTGCTATTCCCGATTTATTAAAATCATTGTAAAATGTAGGTGCTGCAGAAATTGGAATTCTTTTTATTATATGAGGAAGAATCTAATAAGTTCTTTTTTGAATTAAAGTACTTACTTTTATGGTATCTGTTGTTAATCTCTCCCAAGAAATTACCACATTCTCTTTGCCAGTGTTCCTCTTGTGCTCATAGTGAGGCAATCTCTGCATTAATAAAAGGTAACACAATTTCAGCTAGATCCATTCCAGCTAATTGCTGAACTCTCATTTTTTCTTTAAGTATCAAGTAAGAAACTTTCTTTCTGTAGTTTTTAAAAATTTTACTGTTTATGTGCTAAAAATATCCTTTCTAAGATATAATCTTCCCTCTGCATGAGAATTTTTATAGAGGAATGAGTAGAAGGTAAGATATCTAATATGCAGGTCATCTTTGGATCAATATTATCTAGATGTATATCCTGCAATTTTCTTTCTATCAGAGCTAACTACTTCCCACCTTCAGCTGATAATCCCCTGAGGCTACTTCTATCCAAATATTGATATAGCTGGATTATTTAGAAGTTTCATGTATAATTATTTGAAGAACTTCTGTCTGATTTACAGTGTTACTGGAATAATTTACATCCCATCTGAAGAGCTTTTCACCCCTACATTCTCATCCATATTTTGTTGGAGCTACAGATCAAACCCTGGTCCATGCACATGTTAACCAAGCACTGTAACACTGAGATACATTTTCTCACTTGGTTCTTTGAAATCTGGCCTCATTAATAGTTTGGGCTGGTTATTATATATTCAAGGATGGGTTCCAGCTTCAAATCAACTAATTTTAGTCTGTTGACTATTAAAACTGTGGCATGATCCACTTACCATATACTTAATGATTTACATATTCTAATTGAGTTGAAATTTCATCTCAAAAAATTTTTGTTGTTTTCAGACGCATTTTACTTCGCAGCTCAAGATGGTTTAATCTTCTCTATATGGTGGTTTTAAACATATTTAGGAAGAAATTTTGTTGCCTCAGTCTTCTAAATGCCTTTACCACAGTTGTGAGTCATCGCATTTATCTGAGTAGAGTTTGGATTTTATTTCAGTTTTATTCCCTGCTCAGCCATCCTTTCTGTATTCAGGTTGTTAGCAAGGCCTCAGACTCTAGTGACGATAACAATCTCTGTTACATAACACTATAACAATAAAAATTTATTTAGTTATTTGTACATCAGAGAGGCTTTTCCATTCTAAAGTAACACTTATAATCAGAGTAATAAATGAAAGAAAAGTAAAGTTACTTTTTGATAAACAATTGTCATTGTTTACACATAGATTTGATTTCTGAAGTATTAGTTGCTCACAGTCTCCCTCCATCCAAATATATCAAGTGCATAGATACATAAATAATCAGTTTTTAAGTATTAAATTGAATTTCATATAGAATAATGTAATGATATCTCACATCATTCTGCATCATTCTACTTCTTGACTCTCGGATGTCATTCATTCCTTATATACAATTTCTACATTGTATGTTTGACATGTTGGTCACTTCAGAGTTGTCTCCAGTATAAGGTCAGCTATTGCTATATCACAACGCTTGTGTTCAAATAAACTTACTAATCAATAATTATTTAGCTTAATTATAATTGATAAAAACTAAAATGATACTTATACAGATGTGTCACTCAGTTATAAAATTAAAGAGAGAGAGAGAGAGAGAGAGAGAGAGAGAGAGAGAAAGAAATGCTGATAGTATGTGGCATAGTTGCAGAGTCATAAGGAGAAAAGGTCATATCCAGTGTAAGGGACACTCTGAGGGTGCAGGCACCCACTTGCTGCCTTGTAACATAACTTTATAGATAACATATAATATCAAACAACTATAGACCATAAATAAATAAAACTTTCTGTTATCAGAATCATCTATACTCAATTTTAGCTATGTAAAATAGAATTGACAGAAGTAGAAGTTTGAATCTCCATTTTAAATGTTCTAAAATGCAACTGAAATATTCTTTGAAGGCTATATATCTTACAATCCAAATATTGTGAAAATGGTGATATACAATCCAAAAATAATATTGAAATTAGGGATTCCAGGAGATGTGAGGGTATATTGTAGTGGTTGAATATTGCTTACTGTAAGCAAAGATCTCAATTCAATCCCTAACTAAATTTGTAATACCTGATAATAGCATTATCATTCATTATCATATATATATATATATATATTATATATATATTTAATATCACGTATATAATTCTTAGACGAAGCTAAAATATTAGGTTTTTCCCACTTTATCCTCAGGAGTTTGTTTTCAAACTGAGGCTAAACATTTCTAAATATCCTAGTACCTTGATAAAAGTTTAACAACTAGTACTTTAAATGATTCCCCTGCTGATGTTTCAGTGGAAATTAGGTCTATACTCAAGAATTGTTCTATATATTAATGCTGTCAGATTGAAAACAGTTAATTAAAATAGGTAGAGAATTAAGTTCTAAAGTCAGATTGCATTACAAAAGGAGGTATACTTTTTTTTTTTTTTAGCCTTAGCTATTTGATTCATCAATATGCAAAGGATTGCTGATCATGAATGATAGGTCTAGAGAGAATAAGGAATATTAAATCCAAGCATGATTTTCAGAAAAAAATATTTTTAGTCAACATCTTGCTCTACTTTTAAGGTACTAGATTCCCAACATATGCTTTGTTTTTTTAAGGTAAATTTTGTACTGTATTTTATACTATTATATTGTATTTTATACTTATATTTTTGTAATGTATTTTTTATTAATCGTGTATAATTGAGAGGTGAAAAAGAATTCAGGTTTGACTTTGGGAAAATGGTTTGTCACTTTTATGTAGGGAAAAAAAACTTTCGATTATTCTTGTCTCTAATCTACTGAATCAATTCTCAATTTAGCATGCCTTTGAAGCTTATTGCACAAGGACAACATAAACTAGCTTGCAGTTTTCATGGTGATTTTGGCTGTCCTTGTGATTTTAGGTATAGTTCTTTAGGCAAATTTTGATTCTCCATATCTTAGGTATGAAATGTCATCATTATGACTTACAATACTTATAGCATTAAGGATTTTTTGAAAATACCAAATAGCTTCAAATAATTCACATATATTATGTAAATATTTATTATTTCTAAGTTTATACCAGCTTAATTTTGATAATGATAAGTAATAATGATTTAGTATTTTCTTTATGGTAAGACTCATCCTACATCATTTAAATGTATTGTTACATATTGTACAGAATACAGAAATTCAATAAATGTACATATTTGCCAACTTTACTTAACTTTTAATAAGTAAGGCCAGAGCTTGAGCTGCTAACAAATATACATTGCGTAGCTCATAAAACATTGCTTAGCATGAATTGTAAGTGCAGTTATATTGCCTTGTACTGGTCATTATTAATTACAAAGTCAGGGATATCTCAATATCCTCTTTATTCATAGGCAGCAATGATAAACCTCATTGTGTGACTTTAGAGTATAAAAAGAAATGTGTTTTTTGAAGCAAATTCTCATCTCATTTAAAATTTGCTTCAAGCATGTTGACTACATCATGTTGCAACATCTTAATGTAGAAGATTTATTTATTTAAAGAAAAGATATGGACGATAATTAGTCTGGCTCTTTTATCAAGAAAATGCTTTGTATGTTTACCTTTTTAATCCTAACCATAGAATTTAAACACATATTTTTATTTATTTTTTGAATTATATATGAGGAAATTTTTCTGCATGAATTTTTTTTAATTCCAAATGTGTGAAATCCCCACAGAAGTGAGATCCTCTGAAACTGAAGTTTCAAATGATCATGAGATATTATATAGTGCTGGGTACTGAACTGAGTTCCTCTACAAGAGAAACAAGTACTCTAAACCAGAAGCTTCTTAATATAAACAAAGAAGGAAGGAGGGAGGGAGAGAGGAAAGAAAGGAAAAATGAAGGAACAAAGGAGTGAATGAAGGAAGAAAGAATTAAGGTCCATAGGTTAAAGCTTGTTATTTTCCTTGGCCTAAGAATGAAGATGTAAATAATCCCCAGAGTTGAATAATGCCCATATACCCATTAGTATTGGTCTATACATAAGAGTAACAAAAACCTACAAGGGGTCTCATATTTAAAGAATAATGATTTGCCTTTTTCTCAGTAGACATTAAATGTTAGTAGCCTCTGCAGTATGGCCAATATGTGACACTGAGACTCCCTGCCCAATTCACAATAAACTTTTGATAAATTTGATGTAGTGCAGGTAACCAAAACTGTTGTTGAGTTGTTACAGGCAATAGCTATGATAACTTCAGAAGTTAGCACTTTACAAATTCTCTTCCCGCCTACAAACACTTACCTTTCTTCTACCTCGACTTTGTTTGTTTGTTTGCTAGTTTATTTTCTTTTGCAGTCAGACTTTATCCTCCTCATAGATCATCTTCTGACTGTTCCATCCCATGCCTCCTTTGCCATTCTTCACGAGGTTGTCCAAATATCCCACCCCAACCCTTCAACCTCTCCACTCTGTGTGGGCTCCAATTCCTTGAGGGTTAGGTACATCTTCTCTCAGTTCAAACTCAGCAGCCCTGTGTGTGTGTGTGTGTGTGTGTGTGTGTGTGTGTGTGTGTGTGTGTGTGTTTTGTATATATATTATATTGGGGCCTAATATCAGGTGGCATATGCTGCCTTGTTGGTGGCTCAGTGTTTGAGAGATCTCGGGGGTCCAGGTAGGTTGTGATTGCTGGTCTTCTTATAGTGTTGCCCTCCTCATCTTCTTCTTCTAGCCTTTTCCTAATTCAACCACATGGGTCAGCAACTTCATTTCATTGGTTGGGTGTAAATATCTGCACATGACTCTTTTGGCTTCTTGTTCGGTCTTTTGGAGGGAGGGCAATCATGATAGGGCCCTTTTGTGAGCACACCATAGCATCAGCAATAGTGTCAGGCCTTGGGGCCTCCCCTTGAGCTGTATCCCAATTTGGGACTATTGCTGGACCTCCTTTTCCTCAGGCTATTCTCCATTTTTGTCCCCAAATTTAACAGATATCTACAGAACATTTCACAATTAAAAATAAAATAGAATATACCTTCTTCTTAGAAACTAATGGTACCTTCTCCAAAATTGACGATATAATTGGTCACAAAACAGGGCTCAACTGATATAAGACTGAAATAATGAAAGTCACCTTATCAGATCACCATGGCCTAAGACTGGTCTTCAATAATAACAAAAACAACAGAAAACCCACATACCAATGGAAACTAAACAACTCTTTACTCAATGATAAATTATGCCGAGTAGAAACAAACAAACAAACAAACAAAAAAAAAAAAAAGAAATCAAGGAATTCCTAGAATTCAATGAAAAAGATGACACAGTAGATCTAAACTTATGGATGGGATACAATGAAAGAAAAATTCATAGCACTGAGTACCCTAGTAAAGAAATTGGATGCAGATGCCCTTCAACAGAGGAATGGATTTAGAAAATGTGGTATATCTACACAATGGAGTACTACTCAGCCATTAAATCAACTACTTCATAAAATGCCTAGGCAAATGGAATGAACTAGAAAATATCATCCTGAGTAAGGCAACCCAATCAGAGAGAAACACACATGGTATGCACTCATTGACAAGTGGATATTAGCCCAAAAGCTTGAATTATGCAACATGCAATCTACAGACTACATGAAGCTCAAGAAGAAGGATGACCAAAATGTGGATGCTTCCACTCCTTCTTAAAAGGGGGGACAAAAATATCCATAGGAGGGGATATGGAGGCAAAGTTTAGAGCAGAGACTGAAGGAATGGCCATTCATAGCCTGCCCCACATGTGGCCCATATATATACAGTCACCAAAACTAGATAAGATTGATGAAGCAAAGAAGTGCATGCTGACAGGAACCAGATATAGATCTCTCCTGAGAGACACAACCAGAGCATGTCAAATACAGAGGTGAATGCTAGCAGCAAACCACACAACTGAGAATGGGATCCATGATGGAGAAATTAGAGAAAGGATTGAAAGAAGTGTCTTGCAACCCCATAAGAACAACAATGCCAACCAACCTGAGCTCCCAGGGACTAAACCACTACCCAAAGACTATCCACAGACTTACCCAGAGGTCCAACTGCATATGTAGCAGAGGATGGCCTTGTTGGGGCACCAGACAAAGGGGAAGCCTTGGTCCTGCCAAGGCTGGACCCCTAGTGTAGGGGAATGTTAGAGGGTGATAAGGGGCATTGGATGGGGGGAGAAACACCTTTATGGGGTTTTAGGGGGCTTATGGACAGGAAACCTGGAAAGGGAATAACAACTGAAATGTAAATAAAGAAATATATACAATTTAATAAAAGAAAAGAATATGAATTAGAAAGATACTATACTACCAACTTAACAGTACACCTGAAAGCTCTAGAACAAAAGGAAGCAAACACAACCAAAAGGAATAGAAGGGAGGAAATAGTCAAAACAGGGCCCAAATCAACCCAATAGTACAAAGAGAACTATATAAAGAATCAACAAAACCAAAAGCTGATTCTTTGAGGGAATCAAAATGATAGATAAATCCCTACCCAAACTAACTAAAGAGCCCAGAGACAGTACCCAAATTAATAAAAGCAGAAATGAAAAGGGAAACATAACAGCAGAAACAGAGGAAATTCAAAAAAAATAAGATACTTCTACAAATCTTCTACACTAAAAGCAGGAAAATATAGATGAAACAGATTATTTTGTAGATAGATGCCATATAACAAAGTTAAATTAAGAGCAGTTAAGCTCTGTAAACAGACCATATCCCCTAAGGAAATAGAATTCATTAAAAACCTCTCAACCAAAAGAAGCCCAGGGCAAGATGGCTTTAGTGCAAAATTCTATCAGACCTTCAAATAAGACCTAATACCAATATTCCTAAAACTATTCCATAAAATTGAAAAGAAGGAACACTAACTAATTCATTCAATGAAGCCATGATTACACTGATACCTAAACCACAAAATGATGCAACAAAGACAGAGAACTTTGGACCAATTTTGCTTATGAAAATTGACGTAAAAGCACTCAATAAAATTTTTGCAAACCAATGTATAACAAGGACCAGCGCTCCACTGTGTTCATAGCAGCCTTATTTACAATAGCTATACACTGCTCATTCAACAGAAGAATGGATACCAAAAAATGTGGTATGTTTATACAGTGGAGTACTAATCAGATATTCAAAACAATGACTTCATGAAATTCTTAGGCAAATGGATGGAACTAGAAAATATCTTGAGTGCCTTAACCCAATCACAAACAACACAGGTGGTATGCACTCACTGATAAGTGGATATTATCCCAAAAGCTCAGAATACCCAAGATATAATATACAGAAAAAATAAAGTTCAAGAAGAAGGAATGGATGCTTCAGTCTTTCATAGAAGGGGGAACAGAATATTCACAGGAGGAAATAGGGAGACAAATTGATTACAGACTGAAGAAAAGGCCATTCAGAGATTGCCCCTCTTGGGGATCTATCCCAAAGACAGTCATCAAATGCAGACATGGTTGAGGATGCCGAGAAGGGCATGCTGACAGGTACCTGATACTGCTGTCACCTGAGAGACTCTTCCAGACCCTGACAAATACAGGGGCAGATACTAGCAGCCAACCATTGGATGTGAATGTAGTCCCTAATAGAGGAATTAGAGAAAGGACAGAAGGAACGGAAGGAGTTTGCAACCCCATAACAAGAAAATAGCAACAAACCAGACCCGTAGAACTCCCAGGGATTATATCACCAACAAAAGAGTACGGCAGAAGAGACCAATGGCTCCCGCTGCATATGTAACAGAGGATGGCCTTATATGGCATCAATGGGAGTAGAGCCCCTTGGTTCTGTGAAGGCTGGATGATGCAGTGTAAGTGAGTGCCAGGATGGTGTGATGGGAGTGGGTAGATAAGTAGGGGAACACCCTCATAAAAGCAGGGGTAGGGAGGACTGGATAGGGAGTTTCCTGAGGGGAAACCAGGAATGGGTATATCATTTGAAATGTAAATAAATAAAATATCCAATAAAAACATTTTTGCAAACCAAATTCAAGAACACATCAAACCCATCATTCACCATAATGAAGTAAGTTTCACCCCAAGGATGTAAGGTTGGATCAGTATACAAAAATCCATTAACACATTCCACTGTATAAACAATCTCAATGAAATAATTACTGATCATTTCTTTAGATCCTGTAAAAACACTTGACAAAATACAACACCCTTCATATTAAAAATATTGGAGAGATCAGGATTCAAGGCCTATACATGAACATTTAAAAGCAATTCACTGAAAACCAACAGCCAATATCAAAATAAATGGAGACATACTTGGAGTAATCCCACTAAAATTGGGGGCAAGAAAAGGATGTTAGCACAAGAAAAGGATGTCAGCACAAGAAAAGGATATCTAGTCAGTATCGTACTTGAAGTTCTAGCTGGAGCAGTAAGACAACAACAGACATCCAGGGGATACAAATTGACCAAGAAGAAGTAAAGGTAACACTGTTTGCAGATGAAATGATAGCATACATAACAACACCAAAAATTCTACCAGAGAATTTGTACAGCTGAAAAATAACTTCACCCAAGTGGGAGGATATAAAATTAATTCAAATAAATTAGTAGCCTTGCTTTATATAAATGACAAAGGGACTGAGCAAGAAATTAAGGAAACAAAACCCTTTAAAATCATCACAAATAATATAATCTAACTTGAGGTAACTGTAAACAAATGAGTGAAAGATCTATTACTAGCACTTCAAAACTTTATAGAAAGAAATTAAGATCTCAAAAATCGAGATATTTCCCCAGTTCATGGGCTGATAGAATTAACATAGTAAAAATGTCCACCCTACCAAAAACAAGAATAGAAAATACAAATTCTTTTTTTTTCTTTTGGATATAATTATATATATTTCAAATGTTGTCTCCTTTCCCCGACCCAAACACCTACCCCTTCCCAACTCCCCTACCCTGATATTCCCCTACACTGGGGTGTCCAATCTTGGCAGGACCAACGGCTTTTCCTCCCATTGGAGCCCAACAAGGTCATCCTCTTCTACATATGCTACTGAAGCCATGGGTCTGTCCATGTCCATTCTTGGGTGATGGTTTAGCCCTTGTGAACACTGGTTGGTTGGTATTGTTCTTATGGAGTTGTAACTCCTTCAGCTCTTTTAATCCTTTCTCTAACTCCTCCAATGGGAACCCTCTTCTAAGTTCAATAATTTGCTGCTAGCATTCACATCTGAATTTTTAATGCTCTGGATGAGCCTCTCATGTGACAGCTATAACAGATTCCTGTCAGCATGCACTTCTTTGCATCAGCAATATTGTCTGGGTTTGGTGGGTTTGGGTAAGTATATGAGCAGGATTCTTAGGTGGAGCAGGCTCTGATTAACCATTCCTTAAGTCTCTACTCCAAACTTTGTTTCCATATCTCCTCCTAGGAATATTTTTGTTCACCCTTTTAAGAATGACTCTAGCATGCTCACTCTGGTCATCCTTCTTCTTGAGCTTCATGTGGTCTATGGATTGTATCTTAGGCATTCTGAGCTTTTGGGCTAAAATCCACTTACTCGTGAGTGCTTATCATGTGTGGGCTTGTGTGTGTGTGTGTGTGTGTGTGTGTGTGTGTGTGTGTGTGTGTGTGTGTGTGATTGACTTACCTCACTCAGGATGATGTTTTGTAGTTCCACCCATTTGTCAATGAATTTCATGAAGTCATTTTTAATAGATGAGTAGTAAACCATTGTGTATATATACCACATTTTCTGTATCTATTCATCTGTTGAAGGACACCTGGGTCCTTTCCAGCTTCTGGCTATTATAAATAAGGCTGCTATTAACATAGTGGAGCTTGTATCGTTGTTTTATGTTGGAGCATTTTTTGGGTATATTCCCAGGTAGGACCATTCCCAGGGTCCTCAGGTAATATTGTGTCTAATTTTCTGAGTAACATCCAGAATTATTTCCAGAGTGGTTGTACCAGCTTGCAATCCCAAGCACAATAGAGGAATTATCTTCATTCTCCACATCCTCGACAGCATCTGTTGTTACATGAGTTTTTGCTTTTAGCCATTCTGACTAATGTGAAGTAGAATCTCAGGGTTGTTTTGATTTTCATTTCCCTGATGACTAAGAATGTTGAATATTTCTTGAGGTACTTCTCAGTTATAAGATATTCCTCACCTAAGAATACTTTGTTTTTGCTCTGTACCCCATTGTTAATAGGGTTACTTGTCTCTCTGCAGTCTAACTTCATGAGTTCTTTGTATATTTTGGATATTAGCACTCTATTGGATGTAGGATCTCTGGAAAAGGAGGGAAAATTATCTAGTGGAAAAAAATATAGCATTTTCTGCAAATGTTGCTGGTTGAACTGGAGGTCAGTATGAAGAAGAATGCAAATTGATCCATTTTTATTGCCCTGTAAAATGCTCAAGTACAAATATATCAAGAATTTCCACATAAAACCAGATTCACCCAAACTTATAGAAGAAAAATTGGGGAAGAGCCTGAAACACATGGGCACTGAGGAAATTTTCAGGAACAGAACACCAATGGCTTATGTTTTAAGATCAAGAATGGACAAATGGAGGGAATTGGTCAACAATTCTCTGCACCCAAATCCCATGGGAGGGAGAGCTAAACATTCAAAGGGGCAGACATGCCTGGGAAGCCAGAAGAGACTACACTCTGCCCACATTTCTGACTCCAGAGGAAAACACCTAACGTCATCTGGGACCCTGGTGCACAGGGGCTCCAGGAAAAGACGGCACAGGCCCACCTGGTTGCCACCCTTACCGAGAACTAAAACCAGCTCCCCATGAGCAACCTGAGGCACGGGACCACAGGTAAGACCAACTTTTCTGTTCCAAGCAACCTGCCTGGTATAATCGGTACAGAGGCCCACAGGAACAGCTGAAGACCAGTAGGCAGAAAAGACTATAAGACCAAAAGCAGAACACTCTGCTCCCATAACTGGCTGAAAGAAAACAGGAAAACAGGTTTACAGCACTACTGACACACAGGCCTATAGGACGGTCTAGCCACTGTCAGAAATAGCAGAACAAGGTAACAACAGAGACAACCTGATGGCAAGAGGCAAGCTCAGGAACCCAAGCAACAGAAACTAAGACTACATGGCATCATCGGAGCCCAATTCTCCCACCAAAGCAAACACTGAATATCCAAACACACCAGAAAAGCAAGATCTAGATTTAAAAACACATTTGATAATGATGCTGGAGGACTTCAAGAAAGACATGAAAACTCCCTTAGAGAAACGCAGGAAAACATAAACAAACAAGTAGAAGCCTATAGAGAGGAATCACAAAAATCCCTGAAAGAATTCCAGGAGAACATAAGCAAACAGGTGAAGGAGTTAAAAATCGAAATAGAAACAATAAAGAAAGGACACATGGAAACGACCCTGGATATAGAAAACCAAAGGGAGAGACAAGGAGCCATAGATACAAGCATCACAAAAACAGAACACAAGAGATAGAAGAGAGAATCACAGGAACAGAAGATTCCATAGAAATCATTGACTCAACAGTCAAAGATAATGTAAAGCGGAAAAAGCTACCGGTCCAAAACATACAGGAAATCCAGGACTCAATGAGAAGATCAAACCTAAGGATAATAGGTATAGAAGAGAGTGAAGATTCCCAGCTCAAAGGACCAGTAAATATCTTCAACAAAATCATAGAAGAAAACTTCCCTAACCTAAAGAAACTGATGCCCATAAACATACAGGAAGCCTACAGAACTCCAAATAGATTGGACCAGAAAAGAAAATCCTCCTGTCACATAATAGTCAAAACACCAAATGCACAAAAAAGAGAAAGAATATTAAAAACAGTAAGGAAAAAAGGTCAAGTAACATATAAAGGCTAACCTATAAGTATCACACCAGACGTCTCACCAGAGACTATTAAAGCCAGAATATCCTGGACAGATATCATACAGACCCTAAGAGAACACAAATGCCAGCCCAGATTACTGTATCCTGCAAAACTCTCAAGAAACATAGATGGAGAAACCAAGTTATTCCACAACAAAATCAAACTTACACAATATGTTTCTGCAAATCTAGCGCTATAAAGGATAATAAATGGTAAAGCCTAAGATAAGGAGGCAATCTACACCCTAGAAAAAGTAAGAAACTAATTGTCTCGGCAATAAAACAAAGAAAAGCTTACAGACATAGTCTCACATCCAAATATGAATATAACAGGAAGCAATAATCACTATTCCTTAATATCTCTCAAAATCACTGGTCTCAACTCTCCGATAAAAAGACACAGAAGAACAAACTGGATACACAATGAGGACCCTGCATTCTGCTGCCTACAGGAAACATACCTCAGAGACAAAGACAGAAACTACCTCAGAGTGAAAGGCTGGAAAAACAACTTTCCAAGCAAATGGTCTGAAGAAGCAAGCTGGAGTTGCCATTCTAATATGGAATAAAATCAATTTCAACTAAAATTCATCAAAAAAGATAAGGAAGGACACTTCATATTCATCAAAGGAAAAATCCACCAAGATGAACTCTCAATCCTACATATCTATGCGCCAAATACAAGGGCACCTACATACATAAAAGAAACCTTACTAAAGCTCAAAGCACACACTGCACCTCACACAATAATAGTAGGAGTTTTCAACAGCCCATTCTCATCAATACACAGATCATGGAAACTGAAATTAAACAGAGACATAGACAGACTAAGAGAAATCATGAAACAAATGGACTTAAGAGATATTTATAGAACATTCTATTCTAAAACAAAAGGATATACCTTCTTCTCACCACCTCATGGTACTTTCTCAAAAATTGACCATACAATTGGTCATAAAACAGACCTCAATGGATACAGAAATATAGAAATAATCCCATGGGTCCTATCAGACTGTCAAGGGCTAAAGCTGGTCTTCAATAACAATAAGGGAAGAACACCCACATATACATGGAAGTCGAACAATGTCCTACTCAACGATAACCTGGTCAAGGAAGAAATAAAGAAATTAAAGACTTCTTAGAATTTAATGAAAATGAAGGTACAACATACCCAAACTCATGGGACACAATGAAAGCTGTGCTAAGAGGAAAACTCATAGTCCAGAGTGCCTACAGAAAGAAACAGGAGAGAGCATATGTCAGCAGCCTAACAGCACAACTAAAAGCTCTAGAACAAAAAGAAACAAATACACCCAGGAGGAGTAGAAGGGAGGAAATAATCAAACTAAGAGCTGAATTCAACCAAGTAGAAACAAAAAGAACCATAGAAAGAATCAAGAGAACCAAAAGTTGGTTCTTTGAGAAAATCAACAATATAGATAAACCCTTAGCCAGACTAACCAGAGGAAACAAAGAGTGTGTACAAAATAACAAAATCAGAAATGAAAAGGGAGACATAACTACAGAATCAGAGGAAATTCCAAAAAACCATCAGTTCCTATGACCAAAGCCAAAATTCAACAAAACTTGAAAATCTGCAGGAAATGGTCAATTCCTAGACAGAAACCAGGTACCGAAGTTAAATCAGGAATAGATAAACAATTTAAACAACCTCATAACCCCTAATGAAATAGAAGCAGTCATTAAAGGTCTCCCAACAAAAAAGAGCACAGGTCCAGATGGGTTCAATGCAGAATTCTAACAGACCTTCATAGAAGACTTCATACTAATACTATCCAAACTATTCCACAAAATTGAAACAGATGGAGCACTACTGAATTCCTTCTATGAAGCCACAATTACTCTTATACCTAAACCAGACAAAGACCCAACAAAGAAAGAGAAAGTCAGACCAATTTCCCTTATGTATATTAGTGCAAGAGTACTCAATAAAATTCTGGCAAACCGAATCCAAGAGCACATCAAAACAATCATGCACTATGATCAAGTAGTTTTCATCACAGGCATGCCGTGATGGTTTAATATACGGAAAACCATCAACGTAATCCATTATGTAAACAAGCTGAAAGAAAAAAAAACCCACATGATCATTTCATTAGATGCTGAGAAAGCATTTGACACAATTCAACACCCCTTCATGATAAAAGTCCTGGAAAGAATAGGAATTCAAGGCCCATATCTAAACATAGTAAAAGCCATATACAGCAAACCAGTGGCTAACATTAAACTAAATGGAGAGAAACTTGAAGCAATCCCACTAAAATCAGGGACTAGACAAGGCTGCCCACTCTCTCCCTACTTATTCAATATAGTTCTTGAAGTTCTAGCCAGAGCAATCAGACAACAAAAGGAGGTCAAGGGGATACAGATTGGAAAAGAAGAAGTCAAAATACCACTGTTTGCAGATGATATAATAGTATATTTAAGTGATCCCAAGAGATCCACCAGAGAACTATTAAACCTGAAATACAACTCCAGCAAAGTGGCTGGGTATAAAATTAACTCAAGTAAATCAGTAGCCTTCCTCTACACAAAAGAGAAACAAGCAGAGAAAGAAACTAGGGAAACGGCACCCTTCATAATAGTCCCAAATAATATAAAATACTTCGGTGTGACTTTAACCAAGCACGTAAAAGATCTATATGGGAAGAACTTCAAGCCTCTGAACAAAGAAATTGAAGAAGACCTCAGAAGATGGAAAGATCTCCCATGCTCATGGATTGGCAAGATTAATATAGTAAAAATGGCCATTTTACCAAAAGCGATCTACAGATTCAATGCAATCCCCATCAAAATATCAATCCAATTCTTCAGAGATTTAGACAGAAAAATTTGCAAATTTATCTAGAATAACAAAAAACACAGGGTAGCTAAAACTATACTCAGCAATAAAAGGACGTTTGGGGGAATCACTATCCCTGAACTCAAGCAGTATTACAGAGCAATAGTGATAAAAACTGCATGGAATTGGTACAGAGAGAGACAGATAGACCAGTGCAATAGAATTGAAGACCCAGAAATGAACCCACACACCTATGGGCATTTGATTTTTGACAAAGTAGCCAATAGCATCCAATGAAAAAAAGATACCATTTTCAGCAAATGGTGCTGGTTCATCTTGAGGTCAGCATGTAGAAGAATGCAGATCGATCCATGCTTATTACCCTGTACAAAGCTTAAGTACAAGTGGATCAAGGTCCTCCAAATCAAACCAGATGCGCTCAAAGTAATAGAAGAAAAAGTGGGGAAGCATCTCGCACACATGGGCACTGGAGAAAATTTCCTGAACAAAAAATCAATGGCTTATGTTCTAAGATCAAGAATGAACAAATGGGATCCCATAAAATTGCAAAGCTTCTGTAAGGCAAAAGACACTGTCATTAGGACAAAATGGCAACCAACAGGTTGGGAAAAGATCTTTACAAATCCTACAACAGACAGAGGCCTTATATCCAAATGTACAAAGAACTCAATAAGTTAGACTGCAGGGAGACAAATAACCCTATTAAAAAATGGGGTTCAGAGCTAAACAAAGAATTCACAGCTGAGGAATGCCGAATGGCTGAGAAACACCTAAAGAAATGTTCAACATCTTTAGTCATAAGGGAAATGCAAATCAAAACAACCCTGAGATTTTACCTCACACCAGTGAGAATGGCTAGGATCAAAAACTCAGGTGAAAGCAAATGCTGGCGAGGATGTGGAGAAAGACGAACACTCCTCCATTGTTGGTGGGGTTGCAGACTTGTACAACCATTCTGGAAATCAGTCTGGAGGTTCCTCAGAAAATTGGCCATTGAACTGCCTGAGGATCCAGTTATACCTCTCTTGGGCATATACCCAAAAGATGCCCCAACATATGACAAAGACTGGTGCTCCACTATGTTCATAGCAGCCTTATTTATAATAGCCGGAAGCTGGAAAGAACCCAGATGCCCTTCAACAGAGGAATGGACACAGAAAATGTGGTACATCTACACAATGGAATATTGCTCAGCCATAAAAACGATGACTTTATGAAATTCATAGGCAAATGGATGGAACTGGAAAATATCATCCTGAGTGAGGTAACATAAATCACAGAAAAACACACATGGTATGCACTCATTGTAATTGGCTATTAGCCCAAATGCTTGAATTACCCTAGATGCACAGAACACATGAAACTCAAGAAGGATGACCAATCTCTCTGCTCCCAGACGCTGTGGGAGAGAGACCTCAACGCCTGGTCAGGTGGGCACTCCTGAGGCTGCAGAGCAGAAGAGACCACCAACACTGCCCACCCCTGCCCACATCCCTGACCCAAGAGGAAACTGTATACGGCCTCTGGGTTCCCGTGGGGGAGGGCCCAGGAGCGGCAGGACCCCTGCGCCTGAGACATACCGCCAGAACCTGAAGGAACAGACCGGATAAACAGTTCTCTGCACCCAAATCCCGTGGGAGGGAGAGCTAAACCTTCAGAGAGGCAGACACGCCTGGGATACCAGAAGAGACTGGACTCTGCACACATCTCTGAAGCCAGAGGAAAACACCAAACGCCATTTGGAACCCTGGTGCATGGAGGCTCCTGGAAAGGGCGGCATAGATCTTCCTGGTTGCTGCCGCCGTGGAGAGATCGTAGGCAGCACCCCACGAGCAAACTTGAGCCTCGGGACCACAGGTAAGACCAACTTTTTCTGCTGCAAGAGACCTGCCTGGTGAACTCAGGACACACAGAGGGAAAATTCCTCTAGGACCGGACACTTCCAGTGTTTACCTGGGGTCCCAAACTCTCGGATCCTGGCCAGCAGCAGCTCTCTGCTCCCAGACCCCGTGGGAGAGAGACCTCACCGCCTGGTCAGGTGGGCACTCCTGAGGCTGCAGAGCGGAAGAGACCACCAACACTGCCCACCCCTGCCCACATCCCTGGCCCAAGAAGAAACTGTAAGGGCCTCTGGGTTCCCGTGGGGGAGGACCCAGGAGCGGCAGGACCCCTGCACCTGAGACACCACCAGAACCTGAAGGAACAGACCTGATAAACAGTTCTCTGCACCCAAATCCTGTGGGAGGGAGAGCTAAACCTTCAGAGAGGCAGACACACCTGGGAAACCAGAAGAGACTGCACTCTGCTCACATCTCTGACGCCAGAGGATAACACCAAACACCATCTGGAACCCTGGTGCACGGAGGCTCCCGGAAAGGGCAGAGCAGATCTTCCTGGTTGCTACCTCCGTGGAGAGCTCATAAGCAACACCCCACAGGCAACCTTGAGCCTCGGGACCACAGGTAAGACCAACTTTTCTGCTGCAAGCGACCTGCCTGGTGAACTCAAGACACAGGCCCACAGGAACAGCTAAAGACCTGTGGATAGGAAAAACTACACGCCCGGAAGCAGAACACTCTGTACCCATAACTGGCTGAAAGAAAACAGGAGAACAGGTCCGCAGCACTCCTGACACACAGGCTTATAGGACAGTCTAGCCACTGTCAGAAATAGCAGAACAAAGTAACACTAGAGATAATCTGATGGCGAGAGGCAAGCGCAGGAACCCAAGCAACAGAAACCAAGACTACATGGCATCATTGGAGCCCAATTCTCCCACCAAACAAACATGGAATATCCAAACAGACCAGAAAAGCACAGATCTACTTTAAAAACAATAATTGATCATGATGCTGGAGGACTTCAAGAAAGACATGAAGAACTCCTTAGAGAACAAGTCAAAGCCTACAGAGGAATTGCAAAAATCCCTGGAAGAATTCCAGGAAATCATAAAAAAACAAGTAGAAGCCTACAGAGAGGAGTCACAAAAATCCCTGAAAGAATTCCAGGAAATCATAAATAAACAAGAAGAAGCCCATAGAGAGGAGTCACAAAAATCCCTGAAAGAATTCCAGGAAAACACAATCAAGCAGTCGAAGGAATTAAAAATGGAAATAGAAGCAATCAAGAAAGAACACATGGAAACAACCCTGGATATAGAAAACCAAAAGAAGAGACAAGGAGCTGCAGATATGAGCTTCACCAACAGAATACAAGAGATGGAAGAGAGAATCTCCTGAGCAGAAGATTCCATAGAAATCATTGACTCAACTGTCAAAGATAATGTAAAGCGGAAAAAACAACTGGTCCAAAACATACAGGAAATCCAGGACTCAATGAGAAGAACAAACCTAAGGATAATAGGTATAGAAGAGAGTGAAGACTCCCAGCTCAAAGGACCAGTAAATATCTTCAACAAAATCATTGAAGAAAACTTCTCTAACCTAAAAAAAAGAGATAGCCATAGGCATACAAGAATCCTACAGAACTCCAAATAGATTGGAACAGAAAAGAAACACATCCTGTCACATAATAGTCAAAACACCAAACGCACAAAAAAGAGAAAGAGTATTAAAAGCAGTAAGGTTAAAAGGTCAAGTAACATATAAAGGCAGACCTATCAGAATTACACCAGATTTTTTGCCAGAAACTATGAAAGCCAGAAGATCCAGGACTGATGTCATACAGACCCTTAGAGAACACAAATGCCAGCCCAGGTTACTGTATCCTGCAAAACTCTCAATTAACATAGATGGAGAAACCAACATATTCCATGACAAAACCAAATTTACACAATATCTTTCTACAAATCCAGCACTAAAAAGGATAATAAATGGTAAAGCCCAACATAAGGAGGCAAGCAATACCCTTGAAGAAGCAAGAAATTAATTGTCTTGGCCACAAAACAAAGAGAAGAAAAGCTTACAAACATAACCTCACATCCAAATATGAATATAACAGGAAGCAATAATCACTATTCCTTAATATCTCTCAACATCAATGGCCTCAACTCCCCAATAAAAGACATAGATTAACAAACTGGATACGCAACGAGGACCCTGCATTCTGCTGCCTACAGGAAACACACCTCAGAGACAAAGACAGACACTACCTCAGAGTGAAAGGCTGGAAAACAACTTTCCAAGCAAATGGTCCGAAGAAGCAAGCTGGAGTAGCCATTCTAATATCAAATAAAATCAATTTTCAACTAAAATTCATCAAAAATGTAAGGAAGGACACTTCATATTCATCAAAGGAAAAATCCACCAAGATGAACTCTCAATCCTAAATATCTATGCCCCAAATACAAGGGCACCTACATACGTAAAAGAAACCTTACTAAAGCTCAAAATACACATTGCACCTCACATAATAATAGTAGGAGACTTCAATACCCCACTCTCATCAATGGACAGATCATGGAAACAGAAATTAAACAGAGATGTAGACAGACTAAGAGAAGTCATGAGCCAAATGGACTTAACAGATATTTATAGAACATTCTATCCTAAAGCAAAAGGTTATACATTCTTCTCAGGTCCTCATGGTACTTTCGCCAAAATTGACCATATAATTGGTCAAAAAATGTGCCTCAACAGGTACAGAAAGATAGAAATAATCCCATGCGTGCTATCGGACCACCACGGCCTAAAACTGGTCTTCAATAACAATAAGGGAAGAATGCCCACATATACGTGGAAATTGAACAATGCTCTACTCAGTGATAACTTGGTCAAGGAAGAAATAAAGAAAGAAATTAAAGACTTTTGAGAATTTAATGAAAATGAAGGTACAACATATGCAATCTTATGGGACACAATGAAAGCTGTGCCAAGAGGGAAACTCATAGCGCTGAGTGCCTGCAGAAAGAAACAGGAAATAGCATATGTCAGCAGCTTGTCAGCACACCTAAAAGCTCTAGAACAAAAAGAAGCAAATACACCCAGGAGGAGTAGAAGGCAGGAAATAATCAAATTCAGAGCTGAAATCAACCAAGTAGAAAAAAAAGGACCATAGAAAGAATCAACAGAACCAAAAGTTGGTTCTTTGAGAAAATCAACAAGATAGATAAACCCTTAACCAGACTAACGAGAGGACACAGAGAGTGTATCCAAATTAACAAAATCAGAAATGAAAAGGGAGACATAACTACAGATTCAGAGGAAATTCAAAAAATCATCAGATCTTACTATAAAAGCCTATATTCAACAAAACTTGAAAACCTGCAGGAAATGGACAATTTCTAGACAGATACCAGGTACCGAAAGTTAAATCAGGAACAGATAAAACCAGTTAATCATCCCCATAACCTAAGGAAATAGAAGCAGTCATTAAAGGTCTCCCAACCAAAAAGAGCCCAGGTCCAGGCGGGTTTAATGCAGAATTCTATCAGACCTTCATAGAAGACCTCGTACCAATACTATCCAAACTATTCCACAAAGTTGAAACTGATGGAGCACTACCGAATTCCTTCTATGAAGCCACAATTACTCTTATACCTAAACCACACAAAGACCCAACAAGGAAAGAGAACTTCAGACCAATTTCCCTTATGAATATCGACACAAAAATACTCAATAAAATTCTAGCAAACCGAATCCAAGAGCACTTCAAAACAATCATCCACCATGATCAAGTAGGCTTCATAACAGGCATGCAGGGATGGTTTAATATACGGAAAACCATCAATGTGATCCATTATATAAACAAACTGAAAGAACAAAACCACATGATCATTTCATTAGATGCTGAGAAAGCATTTGACAAAATTCAACACCCCTTCATGATAAAAGTCCTGGAAAGAATAGGGATTCAAGGCCCATACCTAAACATAGTAAAAAAGCCATATACAGCAAACCAGTTGCTAACATTAAACTAAATGGAGAGAAACTTGAAGCAATCCCACTAAAATCAGGGACTAGACAAGGCTGCCCACTCTCTCCCTACTTATTCAATATAGTTCTTGAAGTTCTAGCCAGAGCAATCAGACAACAAAAGGAGGTCAAGGGGATACAGATCGGAAAAGAAGAAGTCAAAATATCACTATTTGCAGATGATATGATAGTATATTTAAGTGATCCCAAAAGTTCCACCAGAGAACTACTAAAGCTGATAAACAACTTCAGCAAAGTGGCTGGGTATAAAATTAACTCAAATAAATCAGTAGCCTTCCTCTACACAAAAGAGAAACAAGCCGAGAAAGAAATTAGGGAAACGACACCCTTCATAATAGACCCAAATAATATAAAGTACCTTGGTGTTACTTTAACCAAGCAAGTAAAAGATCTGTACAATAAGAACTTCAAGACTCTGAAGAAAGAATGCCAGCAGCAAACCACTGAACCGAGAACGGGACATCCGTTGAAGGAATCAGAAAAAGGACTGGAAGACCTTGAAGGGGCTCGAGACCCCATATGAACAACAATGCCAACCAAACAGAACTTCCAGGGACTAAGCCACTACCCAAAGACTATACATGGACTCACCCTGGGCTCCAACATCATAGGTAGCAATGAATAGCCTAGTAATAGCACCAGTGGAAGGGGAAGCCCTTGGTTCTGACAAGACTGAACACCTAGTGAAAGTGATTGTTGAGAGGAGGGTGGTAATGGGGGGAGGATGGGGAGGGGAAGCCCATATAGAAGGGGAGGGGGAAGGGTTAGGGCTATGTTGCCCCAGAATCTGGGAAGGGGAATAACAATCGAAATGTAAATAAGAAATACTCAATTTTATAAAGATTAAAAAAAAAAAGAATGGACAAATGGGAACACATAAATTACAAAGATTCTATAAGGCAAAGAATACTGTCATTAGGATAAAACAGCAACCAACAGATTGGGAAAAGATTTTTACTAATCCATTCTTCCTTTAGAGGGTTAAAAAAAGCAATCTACAGATTGCCTTTTTGGCTGACTGCCAGGGCACAGGATATTTCAGCTGTCTCTCCTCCATACAGAACATGATTGTCAGGGATGAGGTCCTGGATGACACACAGGGATACACCATGAGGGATTAATTTGCTTCTTCAATGATCATATTGTTTCCTCCTTGGATAAAATTTTTCACAGTGCTAGAGTTCTTACACTGCTGTATAACCAGCATGAGTTCTCCTGCACCATACCAGCATAGTCCAGCTTCTCAGAGGAAAGCTCTGAGAACCATGGGACAATGTGTCGTCTTGTTGCAATGGCGATCAGCTCAATCTCAGGTCCTCCTACCCAGTGATCTGCAGGCAGGCAGTTCTGAAGGAGTACATGATTGGCTTCATCATCAATGTCTCAGTTTCAAATAGCTAGGTTAGCACCAGTTTCTTTAATCTGCTCAATCGTCTCTTCAGATTTTTCCTTTTCTACTTCTCCAGGGATTTGTAGTCCTTCATAGATGTGACAACAGCTTGTGCCTTTTCTTTTGTTTAGCTGGCTCAAATGGACACGTGAGAATCGAAATGTTAGAATCCACCATTTTTTTTCCCCAGACATCTGTGGGTGACTGAAGTATTTATCAATGATCACATGCTTTATGAGTTTGGTGTTTTCCAGCCACCCAAGTATTTTGCTGTCCCATTTGATGAGCTCAAAGTCAACATCTCTCAGCTCCATATCTGCCATTGTGATGATGGAATTCACAGAAATCTCAGTCATTTGTTGGTGACAGCTGTTAACCACTTTGGAGCCCAGAGATTCAGGGTTATTTATGTCAACAAGCACATTATTGCTGATCTTGTCCAGGTGCTGAATAGCAATTCAGGCAGGCTGTTCTTAGCCATCAGTGATTCTTATTGGGTAGATGCCATAGTCCAGCAGCTGCTCAACTTCTTCCAACAAGGCACCTTCAAGACATCCACTCTTGTGGTCCCATATCGATTTTCATCATCCTGGGATTTAGACAGTTCAAATCTCAGCTTGGCAATCTCATGGTCAACATCGATCATGCTTAGGATGTTGGCATCTTCGTTGTTTACAGTCACATCGCCATCCTTATCAACTATCATCTTATTCAGTGCGTTTGGTCCAAATGACATCTGCATTGTGTTTGCTACAGCTTTGGCAGCCATGATGTGAGACTTGAGGGCTTCAAAATCCAGGAGACCAGACTTGCAATCTTGGTCCTTGAAATGAGAAAGGGGTGCCCATACTCATCTGAGGCAACGATCTCCACTGATGCCATGGTGGACGAACTGGAACAAGTGTTCTCCAATCCTAATAGTTTTGATTTCATTCAATTTTATCTCTTTGAAGTAAGTTAATATGATTTTCTGTAAATATTATAACTGCTGTAATATGTATATATATATATATATATATATGAAGTAGGATGGAGTACATTATTGTTAGCATCTTCATAAAGAAGGAATTTGAGCATAATTTCCTCTTGGATATAGGGGTCACTCCATAAAAGGCAGAAGGAAATGAAATCAACATCTAGTGTAAATCTGAAAAATTTTCCATATTGTAATATAATGTTGATGTTAAAAGATAGATATGAAGAATGTTATGACCATATATACCATATCTGTTCAATATCTATATGTTGAAATATTATTATTCTCTTTTCATCATCTTCTAATCTTTCATTTCTCCATAGGGAGACTGTCATACTCTACTTGAGAAAAATTGAAAGTGTTCTAATCATTCGTTAATCTATTGACTATTTTAGTTTATAACCTGGAAATTTAAAGTACTTATTCTCACACCTGTAACACAGCTTTGCTAAGGATCCATGCATGGGGCACATATGTAATTTAAGAAAGAGTGACAAACTATACTAGGACTGAAATTTGCTATGAAATTGGCCTAAATTTATCCATCATTTAAAATGAAATTTGCTGAATGTTACCTTACTTACGTTGATTCTTCCTTTTTTGTTCTTCATAATAATTTTCCTGTTATTCTTTTAAAGAATTTTTTAGCTGCCCCACAGCTCAATATCTGAGTCCATTACATGTAGTTGCATAATGGTCCCTTTAAGAAGGACCTCAGTCTAAAGTGTTTATTTGTTAGGGTGAGAAAATTTTTCCTTTGTAGATCATGGGCTGATGGGCAGCTCATGCACACAGATAATCAATATGTCTATTTTATAAAAGAAAAAGTTGATTTTCTGCAAAAAAGGAAGCACACCATGATAAAAAGTTCACTAATACATGAGCTGTGCTGTAAGTTTAACTTTTGATTGAAATTAATAGATTAATAAAACACCAAAGGAAATTTGTAATACAAAACATACATCTGCACTGTGTTTTCAAATTGTGTAACTTAAAACTTTAAAATGAACATGGAAACATGAAGAGTATATATTTTACATTATTTATTCTCACATCAAAGGTGCTTAAACTATGTCAGTTAAGTATCCATGATAATATCATAAAATTGAAAGAATTCTTGCAAATGGTTTCTATTCCTTTGTAGTAAATGCTTCACGGAGAAAAAGAGAAGACTCAAAATACCAGTTAGATATGAGTTTGTGTCCCTGTGTCCTTGTGCTGTTTGCTAAGAAAAACATCAATGAAACATACCCTTAGGGATAGAAGCATATACCTGCTAAATGTAATGAATGCTGACAATGAATAATATTGATGTTCTTATCACAAATGACAAGAGGGCTAGGTTACTGCTCTTCCATAATGGCTCTGTGTTAATTCACAAGCTTACAATTTGAAACCTGCAGTGTTCTTGCCAAGTCTTTCACCTGATGTTCATCAGCATAACATATATTTGCCTGTTATTCTGCAAGATTTAAACAAAAAATGTGTATGATACAGTTCCTTTAGCACAATATTCTCTCTGAACCCTATTTATATAAAATAAAATAAATTACAGTATTTCAAGATTTCTTCAGAATTTAGAGATAACTTTATTACTATAATAATGTTTTGTTTTGTAACAAGAACCTCTTTTTCATTAAAATTCATTCTCTTAAAAGTGCCTGTAGTGGTTAATATATCTCTGAGGGAATATATGCAAGAAATATGTAATATTTAGACAGAGAAAATTTGGAATCTCAGTATTTAACAAAAAAGTTCATATTTATTTTTGTAATTACTAAATACCAAATTACTAAAATATCTTTGAGAACTACTAGAATTGTATTGCCATGTGTGAGATAACATTGCAAAATATTTTCGTAATCTCCTATGTAGTAATTAATTATGGGAAGAAAGTGAATTAAGACATTCGTAATAGAGGAAGAACTGAAGAGAATTCTAAAGAAGGGGCAAAAGAACTTCAGTTTAGGATGTGCGCTGAGCCCTGCAAGAGGTGGCTCTATCTGCCTCATCATCAAATCATGTTCAATCACTCCTCATAAGACAAGGAATAATTTGTTTATGTGTTATATTCATATATATTAACCATACGGACTACCTTATTGAACAAACAATATATTATTCTTGTAAATTTTAAGAAGGAACAGTTTTTTAGGCCAAAAATCCAAATCAATGCAAATATCCATTTCTTCTTTTTTATCAAATGCAGTATTTTTTGTCCAGTGTCCACATTCCCTTATTCTTTAAAAATAGACTTAGCTGAGTACAGGTAAGGTGACTAGACTGATCTGGTACCAAAGGTCTGTTAGTAAAGTGTGAGAAAAAGATTGCCCCTATCGTTTCCACTTCTATTTTTCTGATTGCTAGAATCCAGATATGAGGGCTGGACTGAAGTATCTTGGAAAATTAATAGAAACCATAGATGAAAACAAAACAAAACAAAAAAAGTAATCTGGAGTCACCAGTATTTACACCTTGTAAAATTGGTGAGACTGTTTATGTCTAGAATTTGTTCACTTGAAGAAAAAAATATTTTATTTTCATTTTTACTTGCATAATTTTTATTAGGAATGATATATATCACACATAACCAATCAATTCCCTACTGTCAGTTACCTCTAATTATCTTACTAGGGCTTGATGAAAAGATAATATTAAAGATATCTTAAAATCCATATTAAAACTTTTTATTTTATGTTACACACACACACACACACACACACACACACACACACACACACACACACACACACACACACCAGGTTTCATTGAACTTATGATATATGGAGTACAGTGATCCTCCCAGATCCATGGTTGGCAATGTATTGACAGGTAAACAGCTACTAGAAAAGAAAGAGTACACTTTCATTAAGTAAATTGTCCTTCCAAGATTACAGGGACAATACAAATTGGAGTCAGGGGAGTGTAACTATTTAAAAAAATTAAAAGTTAACTGATGTGGGAAAAGCAATTGTAATTGTGGGTAACACAACAGACCTTGAATTGCATAAAATTCAGAGGGCAAGCACAGACCTAGAGAGCATGCATTTATTGCCTTCAGTTTGACAGCAAATGTATAGTGACCAGTTTTTTCAGGATCCTGCTACTATGAATTCCCTACTATGATAAACTATAATGTGTCTCTATAAGCTTAATGAACTCCATATTTGTTAAGATGATTTGGGGAATATGTTATTATAGCTAAAGTAGAGAGACTTTACCTGAATTTACCTGAATGGTTATTTCCCTATTTTCATATTAAAGTATGTCCAGATTTCAGGTTGTATTTGTCATGGACTTAAAGACATATGATCCAATGTTATAGTCAGGTTTGGATGGAAAATTATGTGGAAAACCTCGATCACTTTTATAACATAGTAATTTTTTTCTTTTATTGGATTTTTATTTTCATTTCAAGTATTATCTCCTTTCCTGGTTTCCCCTCTGAAAACACCCTATAAAATCACCTTCCACAATGATACTATGAGGATGCTCCCCAACCCAAAGACCAACTCTCACCTCAATGCCCTGGTATTCCCCTACACTGGAGAAACTGTATATGGAATGGGTCCCCAGGTGGGGCAGTCCCTGGATGACCTTTTCTTCAGTTTGTGCTCTACATTTTGTCTCCCTATTTTGTCATGTATTTTGTTTCCTCTTCTAAGAAGAACTGAAGGATCTGCACTGTAGTCATGCTTCTTCTTGAGCTTAATATTGTCTGTGGATTGTATCTTGGGTAATCAAAACTTTTGGGTTAATATCCATTTATCAGTGAGTGCACACCACTTTTTTTATCTCACTCAGGATAATATTTTCTAGTTCCATCCACTTGTGTAAGTATTTCATGTAGTCATTGTTTTTAGTAGCTGAATAGTACTCCATTGTTTAATTGTACCACATTTTCTGTATCCAGTTTGCCATTGAACGGCATCTGGGTTCTTTCCAGCTTCTGGCTATTATAAATAAGGCTGCTATGAAAATAGTGGAGCATGTGTCTTTGTTGTATGTTGGAGAATCTTTAGGGTATATGCCCAGGAATTGTATAGCTGGGTCCTCAGGTAGTACTATATACAGGTAAATGAGGAAACATCAGACTGATTTCCACAGTGCTTGTAAGAGCTTGCAATCCCACCAACAATGGAGGAGTGTTCCTCTTTCTCCATGTCCTTGCCAAAATCTGCTGTCATCTGATTTTTTGAACTTAGCCTTTCTGACTTGTATGAGGTGGAATCTCAGAGTTGTTTGATTTGCATTGCCCTGATGAGTAAGAATGTTGAATATTTCTTTAGGTGCTTTGCTGCCATTCGATATTCCTCATTTGAGAATTCTTTGTTTAGCTTTGTACCCCATTCCTACTAAGGAATTATTTGGTTCTCTAGAATCTAATTTCTTGACTTCCTTGTATATATTAGATATTAGTCCTTTATTGGATGGGTAAAGATCTTTTCCCAATCTGTTGGTTTTCGTTTTGTCCTAATGACAGTGTCATTTAACTTACAGAAGGTTTTCAACTTTATGAGGGTCCATTTGGCAATTCTTGTTCTTAGAAAATAAGTCATTGATATTCTGCTCAGGAAATTTTTCTCAGTACCCATGTGTTTGAGGCTATTTCCCATTTTCTCTTCTATTCATTTTATTGTATCTGATTTTATGTGGAAATCGTTGACACACTTGGACTTGAGCTTTGTACAAGGGAATAAGAATGGATTGATTTGTATTCTTTCTACGTGCTGACCTCCAATTGAAACTGCACCACTCGTTGAAAAATGCGGTCTTTTTTTCCACTGGATTGTTTTAGCTCCTTTGTCAAAGATCAAGTGACCATAGGTGTGTGGGTTCATTTCTGTGTCTTCAATTCTATTCCACTGATCTACCTCCCTGTCTCTTTACCAATACCAAACTTTTTTAAAATCACCATTTCTCTGTGATACTGCTTGAATTCAGGGATGGTGATTACCGCAGAAGTTCCTTTATTGAGAATAGTTTTTGCTATCTTGGGTGTTTGCTTATTCCAAATGAATTTGCAAATTGCAAATTTGATTTGGAATTGTGATGGGAATTGCATTCAATATATAGGTTGCTTTCAGCAAGATGGCCATTTTTCCTTTATTAATCCTGCCAATACATCAGCATGGGAAATTTGTCCAACTTCTGAGATCTTCAATTTCTTTCTTCAGATTCCTGAAGATGGGTTCATACAAATTTTTCATGTGCTTGAGTAGAGTCACACCAAGGTATTTTATATTATTTATATATTTGCGACTACTGTGAAGGGTGTCATTTCCCTGATTTTTTTCTTAGCCTGTTTATCCTTTGAGTAGATGAAGGCTACTCATTTGGTTGAAGAGTTAATTTTATATCCAGACACTTTGAGGGACATTGTTTTTCAGCTGAAGGAGTTCTCTGGTATAATTTTTGGTGTCACTTAAGGATACTGCCATATCACCTACAAATAGTGACATTTTGACTTCTTCCTTTCCAGTTTGTATGCCTTTGACCTCTTTTTTGTTTGTTTGTTTGTTCATTTGTTTTCTAATTGTTCTTGTTAGGATTGTATGTACATTATTGAATAGGTAGGGAGAGAGTGGGCAGCTTTGTCTACTCCCTTATTTTAGTTGGATTGCTTCAGGTTTTTCTCCATTCAGTTTGATGTTGGCTACTGGTTTGCTTTATATTGCTTTTACTATGCTTAGCTATGGACTTTGAAATCCTGATCTTTCCAAGATTTTTACCATGAAGTTATATTGAATTTTGTCAAATGCTTTCCCAGCATCCAGTCAGATGGCCATGTGTTTTTTTTCCTTAGAGTTTATTTATATAGTGGATTACATTGATGGATTTCTGTATATTGAACCATTCCTTCATCCCTGGGATGAAGGCTACCTGATCATGATGGATGATCATTTTGATGTGTTCTTGGATTCAGTTTGCAAGAATTTTTTATTGAGTATTTTTGCATTGATATTCATAAGGGAAATTGGTCTGAAGTTCTCTTTCTTTGTTGGGTTTTGGTGTGGTTTCGTTATAAGAGTAATTGTGGCTTCATAGAAGGAATTCGGTAGTGCTCCATCTGTTTCAATTTTGTGAAATAATTTGGACAGTATTGGTACGAGGTCTTCTATGAAGGTCTGATAGAATTCTGCACTAAACCCATTTGGTCCTTGGCCCCTTTTGGTTGGGAGACTTTTAATGACTTCTTTTATTTCTAGGGGGTTGTGGGACTGTTTAGATGTGTTTTTTTATCCTGATTTAAATTTGGTACCTGGCATCTGTCTAAAAAATTGTCAATTTTTTCTAGATTTCCAATTTGGTTGGCTATTATTTTTTGTAGTAGGATCTGATAATTCTTGAATTTCTTCAGTTTCTTTTGTTTTATCTTTTTTCTCTCCTGACTTTGTTAATTTGCAAAGTGTCTCTGTACCCTCTGGACAGTATTTCTATGGGTTTCATCTTATATTTTTTTCTCAAAGAACCAGCTCCTGGTTTTATTGATTCTTTGTATAGTTCTTTTTGTTTCTACTTGGTTGATTTCAACTCTGAATTTGATTATTTCCTGCCTTCTATTCCTCTTTGGTGTATTTCCAACTTTTCTTTTCTAGAGCTTTTAGTTGTGATGTCAAATTGTTAGTTTATGCTCTCTCCAGTTTCTTTTGGGTGGCATTTAGTGCTATAAGTTTTCCTCTTAGCACTGCTTTAATTGTGTCTCATGTTTTGATATATTGTGCCTTCATTTTTATTAAATTCTGTCTTTCATTTCTTTTTTGTCCAAGTTATCATTGAGTAGAGTGTTGCTCAGCTTCCATGTGCTTGTGAGTTTTCTGTTGTTTTTGTTGTTATTGAAGACCATCCTTAACCCGTGGTGATCTAATAGGACACATGGGATTATTTCAATCTTCTTGTATCTGTTGAAGGCTTGCTTTGTGACTGAATATAATGTCAATTTTTGAGAAGGTACCCTGAGGTGCTGAGAAGAAGGTATATTCTTTCGTTTTAGGATGAAATGTTCTATAGATATTTGTTAAATCTGTTTGGTTCATAACTTTCATTGATTTCACTGTGTCTCTCTTTAGTCTCTGTTTCCATCATCTGTCCATTTCTGAGTTTAGAGTGTTGAAGTCTCCCACTATTATTGCTTAAGTACAGTGTGTGCTTTGAACTTTAGTAAAGTTTCTTTTGTGAAAGTGGATGCCCTTGCTTTTGGGCAAGATGTTCAGAATTGATATTATATCTTGCTAGATTTTTCCGTTAATAAGTATGAAATGTCCTTTCTTATCTTTTTGGATAAATTTTGATTGAAAGTCAATGTTATTTGATATTATAATAGCTACTCCAGCTTGTTTTTTGGGACAATTTACCTGGAAAATTATTTTTCTCTCTTTTACTCTGAGGTAGAGTCTGTCTTTGTCACTGAGGTGTGTTTCATGTGTGCAGCAAAATGCTGGATCCATTTTGCATATTCAGACAACTAGTGTATGTAATTTTGACTTTTACACCAAGTTTTCAGATAGCTGTAAAATATATTTTGATTATATAACCATTCTGCCACCTTCCTTTAGTAACTGTCATTCATAAGGAAACTAATTTCTATTCAGTATCTTTTCGGTGATAGCTGATTGACAGCAGCCAAACAATAACCGATTTACCATAAGGCCTTTAATTTTTCATAAGGAATTGTTACAGAACCTTTTCTTCTATTTTACTTGCTCACATCTGGGCTATTATGAAATGAAAAAATGAAATTTTCTTTATTCTCATTATCACAGCACCTTATTTAATTAGTTATTCCATGAAAGTTAAAGTGATCACTTTCACTATCAGTATAGTAATATATTTTAAGAAATGGCCATATATTTTTTTTTTCGAGCTGAGGACTCCATCTAGGGCCTTGTGCTTCCTTTGGGCAAGCACTCTACCACTGAGCTAAATCCCCAACCCCATTTTTTTTTTTATTAACTTGAGTATTTCTGTATTTACATTTTAGTGTTATTCCTTCCAGGTTTCGGGCAAACATCCCCCTAATCCTTCCTCCCTCTTCCTTATGGGTGTTCCCATACCCATCCTCCCCCCATTGCTGCCCTCTGCCCAACAATCTAGTTCACTGGGGTTCAGTCTTAGCAGGACCCAGGGGCTTCTCTTCCACTAGTGCTCTTACTAGGATATTCATTGCTACCTATGAGGTCAGAGTCCAGGGTCAGTCCATGTATAGTCTTTAGGTAGTGGCTTAGTCCCTGGAAGCTCTGGTTGCTTGGCATTGTTGTACATATGGGGTCTCGAGTTCCTTCAAGCTCTTCCAGCTCTTTTCTCTCATTCCTTGAACAGGGGTCCTATTCTCAGTTCAGTGGTTTGCTGCTGGCATTTGCCTCTGTATTTGCTGTATTCTGGCTGTGTCTCTCAGGAGTGATCTACATCCAGCTCCTGTCGGCCTGCACTTCTTTGCTTCATCCATCTTGTCTAATTGGGTGGCTGTATATGTATGGGCCACATGTGGGGCAGGCTCTGAATGGGTGTTCCTTCAGTCTTTGTTTTAATCTTTGCCTCTCTATTCCCTGCCAAGGGTATTCTTGTTCCCCCTTAAAGAAGGAGTGAAGCATTCACATTTTGATCATCCGTCTTGGAGTTTCATTTGATCTAGGCGCTAGGGTAATTCAAGCATTTGGGCTAATAGCCACTTATCAATGAGTGAATACCATGTGTGTTTTTCTGTGATTGGGTTACCTCACTCAGGATGATATTTTCCAGTTCCATCCATTTGCCTGTGAATTTCATAAAGTCATTGTTTTTGATAGTGGATTAATATTCCATTGTGTAGATATACCACATTTTCTGTATCCATTCCTCTGTTGAAGGGCATCTGGGTTCTTTCCAGCTTCTGGCTATTATAAATAAGGCTGCTATGAATATATGGCCATATTTTGAACTTTGTAGTCACCCCTTATTAGAAGTCTGAGAAAATTAGAAATATAAGCCATTAATTCTAGTATCAGATTTAGCCTTCTATATTAATATAAAAACTTCTTCTAATTTTAGGCTTATACAAATTGTCTTTATTTTCTATAACCATTCTGATGTTACTGGGAAATGGAGAATTGTGAAAAAGATGATTTTTTATTTTAAAGAATAATGCTATGTATAAGCTTTTTCATTGTTAGAAATATATTCTTTGCTCATACAATATATCCTCTTTTCAGTCTCCTCTCTCTTCACTCCTTCAACTCCTTGTTACTCTCTCTCCCAAATGCACTGCTCCCCCTTTTTCCTTCAGAAAATAGCAGATATCCTAGGAATATCAACTGAAGACATTATAGCAAGATGCAATAAAACTAGGCACAAATTCTTATATCTAGACAGGATGATGTAACCTATTAGGAGGAAACGTGTTCAAGAGGAAGAAAAAAAAAAAAAAGACACCTCACTCCCACTATTAAGAATCCAACCAAAAAACAAAAACAAAACAAAACAAAAACAAAAACAAAAACAAAAAACTTAAACACCCTTAACATATATGAAGAAGAGCTAATGCAAACCCATCTAGACTGTGTCATCATCATTTCAGTTTCTGTGAGTTTCTATGAGCCCTGCTTAGTTAATTCTGTGGGTTGTTTTTCTGGTATCCATGACTGTTTTAACTCTTATGATGATTCTTCCCCCTTTTCCATGGATTTCTCTAAGCTCTCCCTAATATGTGGTTGTGGGTCTCTGCATCCGTTCTCATCATCTTCAGAAAGAAACTTCTCTGATGGCAATTGGGCTATACACCAATCTATGAATATAGAAGTATATCTTTAAGCATCAATTCATTGATTTGTTGTTTGATATGTTTATTTCTATCCTAGGTCTCTGGGCCATCCAGGTTCCACTTCCTGGCCAACTAGACAGTGTTTGACATGATATATCTTTTGAGAGATGGGCCTCAAGTCAGACCAATCATTAGTTGGCCACTCCCACAATCTCTCAGCCACAAATGGCCCAGCATATATTGCAAGCATGACAGGTTTTACGTAGATGGTTTTGTGGTTCAGTTGGTATTCCAGTCCCACCACTCGAAGATGGGCAAAAGGCAAATTTTGAAACACAAAGATAATTATTTTTTATACATCTATGTATCTGTGGGGGGGGGGCGTTTGCATATACATTACACTGCAATTGTATAGAGCTCAGCACAATTTGCAAAAATTGAGTATTTCATTTCATTATATTGGTTTGAGGGATTGGGCTAAGATTGTTAGTTCTAGTGGCCAATTCATTTTTTTCTCAGCTACCTTTCAAGCCCATATGATTTAGTTTCAAATGATATATATTATATATGGATATATATATCACATATATATGTGAAGCATAAAATCTAATACCATGATCTGTAGGGCAACCCTTAACAACAGTAAAACAAAATACATATTCTTAAGTTATTTGTTTTATTGTGGGACACTAATAATAGAAATATCTCCCTTAATTTTCTGTCATTAAAATCACCAGAGAAAAATTAAAACTCAGACAGCATAATGAAGTTAAACCAATAACTAACATCATTGTAAGCCAATACTAAAGATCATTTCTTAAAACATTTATAGTTGAATCCAAGAATAGATCCTTAGATCCTTATACCTGAATGTTTTAGCTCAGAAATTGAAATATGTATATTAGAGAGCATTATGAAGCTTTTGTGTTGTATTTATTTGTTTAATCATATGTTTGTGTTTTGATTGATATCTTGTATTGTGATAAGTTTTAGCAGTCTTTTTTTGAAATATATTTTATCTTATGTGTATAGGTGTTTTGCCTGAATACTAAGCCACAGAGGTTAGAAAAGGGCATCAGATCCGCTGGATGAGTTGTTTCTGAATGTCCATGTGGTTGTGTAATTTTAAACCATTATCCTCTGCAATAACAAGTGTCCTTAACCAGTGGGCAAACTCTACAGACCTGAGAATAAACACTTTTTGAAATATGAGTTGGTTATCCTAAGAGAAGCTCATGTTTAGCTTCCTTGATCATGAGAATATTGATCATATTTTGTGTGTTTCAGAAGAATTAAGAATCAAATGCTGCTTATAATAAATTCATGTTCTAAAAACAGTTACATCTAATATCTAGATGCAAGTACTGCTTATGGCGGGTAAAATATTTAATGTCCTCAACCAAAAAAGGAGTTTGACATCAGCATCTCAGAATATAAATGGAGGGAGATGGGTGGTCCAGGTCCCTGGATCTCATACAAGGGAAAGTATTTTGGAGAGGTTGCAAGTTTTGCTAAGTATTTTAGGTAGCAAACAGTCTGATCCATAGTTGGAGTCTAATGAATGGTAAGGCAAGGGAAATTGCAAAGTTTGTAATTCTAGAATGAATTCTTTCCAACACACAAAAAATTAAATGTTATATTCTGTTACATTTCCAACTATTTATTTATTTATTTATTTATTTATTTATTTATTTATTTATTTATTTATTTGCCAGTAACTGATATTCTGAGGCATTGCCTGGATTGGCCAGTTGGTTATCTAGATAAATTTCAGAGGTTAGTCTATCATCATGTCAGGGGAGCATGGTGCCTAGCAGGCTGATATGGTAACATGGTGCTGGAGAAGTAGATGAGAGTTCTACTTCATTCTATGCAGAGATCCATAGGCTGAAACTATTTTTATTTCTTCTTTAATATAATGTTTTATCATATTTATAGATTATTCTATGTCACACACTGACTTTGTTTCTTTTCTTTTGGTTTTGTTGTTGTATTTCTTCTATGTTTGAAGTTGTTCACAACTCTCATCATCATTAACTGTGAATACCTGAAAAAGAAACATTAGTTTCTGCCTCACATGGGATTAAGTGATGCTGTTTATTATATCTTCAACATTTACTACCACCTTCTTCTGCACAGAAACTCAGATCAAAAAAAGGAGAAAAAAAAGGAGAGTCAGGAATTCTACCCACCTTATAATACAACTTAAGTAGAAAAGGGAAAATATTATCACCTTCAATTTACATATAACAGTAATCAGAAATGATGTGTAGACAATGGATTAAAATGGAGCTAAAATAAAAAAATAAGCAAAGGAAGCAAAGACAAACAGTGGTAATGGAATGGAGAAACAGTAATACTCTTTGCTCAAAGAGAAAGAACAATAAGTATAAAATTACAGTGGAAGAATAGTTATTAGGCTTGGCAAATTAAAGATGCTTAAATTGTTGGAAGAGAAGTAAATATTGAGCAGAATTCAGAAGGAGAATATCTCAACTTATATTGAAGTTTTGGTGGTGTATAAAAATAATTAGAAGATTGACTATTAAGAGAACTTAAGAGAAAATAGTCACAATGACAAATAATAATCCAACGTTTTTGTATCAGGAAAGCAGAGATAACTGATATCAACAGAAGAAAATGTTTCTGATACCATTTTTTCCTTTTCCCTAATGTAAATTCACTTGTTATTTTGTCAAGAAGCTATATTTCAGAATAAACAAAGTATGGCAGGTACCATGCTTTATAAAGTTAGTATAGTGAAAATAAGGAAATATTTCCCAATGTGATTGTTATATTAAATATTATGAATATGTTCTATAAAAAGCAAGTAGAATAGATAAAACTGGGAAACACAATTTTAAATTTAGTATATTTTATCATTTATGTAAGCTTTAAAAGTTGACCACATACTTCAAAATTCAGAAGAAAATAGAATTTGATTGTGAATATTAAAGTCAGTTTAAGATAGAACAAATATCAATATAAATATAAATCCCCCTATGAAAAATATATATAGTCTCAACTGCAAGTTTTCTCTAAAATACACAATAAAATTTAAGAAGTAACACAAATGTAAAATGTAAACACATAAGAAAAAATGTTGAATGGATGAAAAGTAACAAAGTATGTAATAACACTTAATTGAACTTCTTGCACAAAAATACTTTGATAATATGCATTTCAGAGATTAACATGGAGACTATATATTTAAAAGACAATGAAAACTAGAAAGACAAGCTCTAAAATGTTTGTAGCTATAAACATAAAATTATTGCTATATAAAGTATTCTTTAAACTTCCAAAGAATATGAAAACTCAAATCATTCAAAGAAAACATATGGGCATGTAACTATAGTAAGATAAAACAAAGAAAACAAGAAAAGATTATAAAGCAACACATGAAAAATATAAAACAAACATTTGTAAACTAGGACAACATACTTCTGGAGTCAGATTCATGGAGAAATAGTTTTAAATTGTGAAAGAATTCAAATTGTATTGTGCTCATAATCCCTTCAAAGAACTCTCTTGTTTCTATCATTATTGGTTAAATAGGACCTCCCTAAAATACTCTGATAAAATAAACCTTGATATCTACATTGTGTTCTTGTTTGGAAACTACTTTTTTTCAAATTAGAATAAATTAAAACAAGGACATATATAAATAAGGCAGGTCAAAATTCATTATAACATTTCATAATTTTCACAATAGAGGTATGTCTATGAGGTAAGAGGATTGATCAGTTTTCTTTAAATAATGAAAATAAATAGAATTAGTACATATATATAAGTATTATATATAATTTATATATATTATATATAAATATTAGTATATATATTTAAATATATACTAATTCTATTTATTTTCATTATTATGTATAAATATAAATAATAATATATATACATTATATATATATTAATTATTGTTAAGTTTGGGTTATGTGCTTGTATAATCCCAGAAGTCTCATGATATTCTGCCAATAAGGGAAACAATTGGAAAGTTAGTGAGACAATTCATTTTACATTCAATGATCAGTTAAGAAGACTGGATGGTAGGGCAATAACATGATTCTATATCATAAATAGGGGTTTCTGAAGATGCAAGTATTGGTAGCTCCAAATAGATTAAGAAAAGTAGATATGGAAAATTGAGTGGATTTACTCACATTTCCTTGATATTTATTCTACTTATGTCTGTAATAAATGCTTTTATACCTTTCCATGTTGATTAAAATGAATTACTTTAGCATAATTTTCATAAACATCTCCACATACATCCACAAATAATACTTTCCTGACTTTGTACTACTTAACTTACTCAAGATGGCATAAAATTAACTATCAAAGCAAGGCACAAAAATTTCTAGCAACATTAGAAGCAAGCAGCAAAGCCTGAATAAAATTCTCCATCAGAATTGTGAAGAAGCAATTGATAACAACTACATTATTAATTCAAGATTTAAAAATTTACATGAAAAATATGTTTTCATCCATCCACTTTTATTGTAGTGCTTTGTTATGAAAGCCCTATGAAATGAATACAGGGATCTTCAACAAAACAAGTATACCTCTGGAAATTTTAAAATAGTGTCTGAAGAGTTAGTATTGCATATGCTAAAGAGCAGATAGTATAGTTGTCAAAACTTTTGATGGAACTTAGTATCCATTAGTAGGATAGAATTTAAAGAACTTATGGTATTTACAGGTAGAGTGTATGTGTGGTAGATAAGATGAAATGAACCTATAAGATCTAGGCATTAAATCAATGTCACTATAGCTTTGTAAAGAGGAGAGACCTGAACTAAGATGCTGTCTTACCATATGATGTATTCTCTTACCTTGGTACTTGCACAGAAGTCCACCAAAACCTTTCCATAGGTGTGTCTCCCAGAATTAAACTTTTAAACCTCAGGAACGTGGCATAAGTTATACTTCCTCATGCAATTTTATATAGAAATTGAAAATGGGAATATACATCTAGTAACTTTATAAGAACAGAGTGTTTATATTGTATGGCCTGAGAAAGGAAAATGAACATATTAGGTCTATAAAAAAGAGAAAGTATAAATTAAAAAACAGTAATTTCACTGATTTTTCTTCCATATAAATGATATTTAAATTGTATCAGACAAGGTTCAAAAATGAAATGACAGATAAAACTGCATTTATGAAATATATATATATATATATAATTAGAGAGAGACAGAGGGGGGGAAGCAATCAGAAAATATAAGAACAAAGATGAAAAATAAACCACAGACATTGCATATATAATAGAGTAATGAATTACAGCTGGCAAGAGTAGTTAGTGTCTACAATCTGAGGAGCCTGAGACAGGAGTATCATAATGAGTTTAAGGCAATAAAATAGTCCCCCCAAAAAATATCCACCACAGCTAAACTCACAAAGTTATATAAAAGTTGGCCAAGGTATATAAAGTGGTAAAAAACAATGTTTGAGGCCATAATTCACAAATTAATCTACTTTCAAATATAATACAGTAGAAAAGGTATTAAATAGACCAATCATTTCCTCAGAGAAGAAAATCATAAACAAACTACTGATAGCTTGTGAGTATCTGTAGCAACTGTGTAATGTCTGTAAAAATGTATACAAGGCAATTTCAGATTTATAGTTGTTTCTACATTATTATTGTTTTGCTGTCAGAGAGATACATTGAGTAACAGCACTATGTTTCAGGCTGTAGTTAGTTTAAGGTCTCTATGTGAGAGTAGGTAGATACATTGCAAAACACAGTGCAAAAAGAAAATGTGAGGCAAGCCATTGACAAAAACGGTGGAAAAAAGGTGTTCCTTGGTGAGATAAATTGTGAAATGTATTTTACTAGAGAACTTTGTACTTTAAATATATTCTTATGGAATGTGATTTTTCTAATATTAACAAATTAGTGACATCAAAATGTTGAAAACTGAACATAACACATAACTATATTTAGGTACACTAATGGTATATAATATGATACATTAAATTAAGTTAATTAAAAATTTTATTAGTTTGAACTTTTTATCCAACATAAAATATATTCTGGCTAAAAAAGCTGCCAATTTGCTTATTAGGTGGAAAATGAATACTTTTGAAGATTTCATTTTAGTCTAAGTTATAGAAGTGTCAATTTCTTGGAACAGATGCAAATCAGCAAATCTATTTTGATTTTTAAAAAAAATACATTTGACCCACAGCTCCCTTCTACCAAACGCCACGGGAGAGAGAGAGCTCATCACCTAGACAGGTGGGCACTCCTGAGAGTGCAGGGCAGAAGAGACCGCCAGTACTTCCCACCCTTGCCCACATCCCTGTTCCAAGAGGAAACTGTATAGGGTCTCTGGAAACAGGAAGATATGGGCACACAAGCTGCAGGAATGCTGCGATTCAGACTCTGCGCTGATCTGAAGGAACCTGATCAAACAGCTCCCTGCACCCAAATCCCATGGGAGTGAGAGCTAGACCTTCAGAGGGACAGACATGTCTGGGAATCCAGAGGAGACTACTCTCTGCCCACATTTCTGACTCTAGAGGAAAACGCCTACTGCCATCTGGGCCTCCTGTGCACAGGGTCCCCAGAGAAGCCTGGGCAGTACCTTCTGGATGCTGTCCTCATGGAGAGCTGAAACCCAGCTCTGAGGAATGACTTCCACGCCTGAGACCAGAGGTAAGACCAACTCTTTCTGCACCAAGTGACCTGCCTGGTGATTCAGGACACATGCCCACAGGAACACCTGAAGACCAGTAGACAGGAATGACTATATGCCTGAAAGCAGACACTCTCTTCCCATAACTGGCAGAAAGAAAACAGAAAAACAGGCCTAGAGCACTCCTGACACACAGGCCTATAGGACAGTCTAGCCACTATCAGAAATAGCAGAACACAGTAACACCAGAGACAATGTGATGGCAAGAGGCAAGCACAAGAACCCAAGCAACAGAAACAAAGAGTACATGGCATCATCAGAGCCCAATTCTCCCACCAAAGCAAACAATGAAAATCCAAACATACCAGAAAAGCAAGATCTAGATTTAAAATCACATTTGAACATGATGATGGAGGACTTTAAGAAAGAAAAAAAGAACTCTCTTAGAGAAATGCAGGAAAACACAAATAAAAAAGCAGAAACCTATAGAGAGGAAATGCAAAAATCCCTGAAAGAATTCCAGGAAGACACAATCAAACAGGTGAAGGAATTAAAAATGGAAATAGAAGCAAGAAAGAAAGCACAGAGGGAGACAACCAAAGGAAGAGAAAAGGACCCAAACATACAAGCATCATAAACAGAATGCAAGAGATAGAATAGAGACTCTCAGGAGCAGAAGATTCCATAGAAATCATCGACACAACTGTCCAAGATAATGTAAAATGGAAAAAGCTACTGGTCCAAAACATACAGGAAATCCAGGACTCAATGAGAGATCAAGCCTAAGGATAATAGGTATAGACGAGAGTGAAGATTCCCAGCTCAAAGGATCAGTAAATATCTTCAACAAAATCATAGAAGAAAACTTCCCTAACCTAAAAAAAGAGACACCCATAGGCATACAAGAAGCCTACAGAACTCCAAATAGATTGGACCAGAAAAGAAAACTCCTGTCACATAATAGTCAAAACACCAAATGCAAAAAATAAACAAAGAATATTAAAAGCAGTAAGGGAAAAAGGTCAAGAAACATATAAAAGCAGACCTATCAGAATCACACCGGACTTCTCACCAGAGTCTATGAAAGCCAGAAGATCCTGGACAGATGTCATACAGACCCTAAGAGAACACAATTGCCAGCCCAGGTTACTGTATCCAGCAAAACTCTCAAGTAACATAGAGGGAGAAACCAAGGTGTTCCAATGCAAAACCAAATTTATACAGTATCTTTCTACAAATCCAGGCCTACAAAAGATAATAAATGGTAAAGGACAAAATATGGAGGCAAGCTACACCCTAGAAACAGCAAGAAACTAAAGAAGACAAGAACACAAACATAATCTCACATCCAAACACGAACATAACAGGAAGCAAAAACTATACCTTAGTATCTCTCAACATCAGTAGACTCAATTCACCAATAAAAAGACACAGATTAACAAACTGAATACGCAATGAGCACCCTGCTTTCTGCTGCCTACAGGAAACACACCACAGAAACAAAGACAGACACTACCTCAGAGTGAAAGGCTGGAAAATAACTTTCCAAACAAATGGTCTGAAGAAGCAAGCTGGAATAGCCATTCTAATATCGATTTTCAACAACAAAATCATCAAAAAGATAAGGAAGGACACTTTTATATTCATCAAAGGAAAATCCAACAAGGGAACTCTCAATCCTAAATATCTATGCCTCCAAACACAAGGGCACCTACATATAAAAGAGAAACCTACTAAAGCTCAAAACATTGCACCTACACAATAATAATAGGAGATTTCAAACCCCAATTTCATCAATGGACAAATCATGAAACAGAAATTAAACAGAGACAACAGACCAAGAGAACATAGACAGACCAAAAGAAAGGATACACCTTCTTCTTAGCTCTCATGTCATTTTCTTTCCTAAAATTGAAGCCTCAACAGGTACAGAAAGATAGAAATAATCCCATGCATCCTATCAGACCATCCACAGGCCTAAAGCTGGTCTTCAATAATAATAAAGGAAAGAATGCCTACATATACATGGGAAATTGAATGCTCTTACTAATGATAACCTTGTCATGAAGAAATAAAAACAAAATTAAAGGCTTCTTAGAATTTAATGAAAATTAAGGTACAACATATCCAAATTTATGGGACACGATGAAGGCTGTGCAAAGAGGAAAACTCATAACTCTGAGTGCCTGCAGAAAGAAACAGTAGAGAGCATATGTCAGCAGCTTGACAGCACACCTGAAAGCTCTACAACATAAAGGAGCAAACACACACAGGGGGAGCAGAAAGCAGGAATTAATAAAAGCCTGAGCTGGAAATCAACCAAGAGAAAAACAAATAGGACCATTATTAAGGAATCAACAGAACCAAAAGCTGTCTTCTTTGAGAAATCAACAAGATAGATAAAACCCTTAGCCAGACCAAGTAGAGGACAGAGAGAGTGTGTCCAAATTAACAAAATCAGAAGTGATTAGGGAAAAATAACTACAGAAGCAGAGGAAATTAAAAAAAAAATCATCAGATCCTATTACGAAAGCCTATATTCAACAAAACTTGAAAATCTGGAGGAAATGGACAATTTCCTAGACAGATACCAGGTACCAATGTTAAATAAGTAACAGATACACCATTTAAAGAACCCCATAACTCCTAAAGAATAGAAGCAGCTATTAAAAACCTCCCAACCAAAAAGGGCCCTGGTCCATATGGGTTCAGTGCAGAAGTCTATCAGAATTTCATAGAAGACTTCATACCAATATTATCCAAACTATTCCACAAAATTGAAATGGATGGAGTGCTACCGAATTCCTTCTATAAAGCCTTATGACTTTTATATTAAACCACACAAAGACCCAAAGAAGAAAGAGAACTTCAGACCAATTTCCCTTATGAAAATTGACAAAATGATATTCAATAATATTCTTGCAAACCAAATCCAAGAGCACATCAAAACAACCATCCATCATGATCAAGTAGGCTTCATCCCAGACTGCAGGGATGGTTTAATATACAGAAAACCATCAATATAATCCACTATATAAACAAACTGAAAGATAAAAACCACATGATCATTTCATTAGATGCTAAGAAAGCATTTGACAAAATTCAGCACCCCTTCATGATAAAAGTCCTGGAAAGAACAGGAATTCAAGGCCCGTACCTAAATATAGTAAAAGCCATATACAGCAAACCAGTAGCTAATATTAAACTAAACGGAGAGAAACTTGAAGCAATCCCACTGAAATCAGGGACTAGACAAGGCTGCCCACTATCTCCCTACTTATTCAATATAGTTCTTGAAGTTCTAGCCAGAGCAATCAGACAACAAAAGGAGATCAAGGGGATACAGATTGGAAAAGAAGAAGTCAAAATATCACTATTTGCAGAGGATATGATAGTATATTTAAGTGATCCCAAAAGTTCCACCAGAGAAGTACTAAAGCTGATAAACAACTTCAGCAAAGTGGCTGGGTATAAAATTAACTCAAATATAGCAATAGCCTTCCTTTACACAAAAGAGAAATAAGCTGAGAGAGAAATTAGGGAAACGACACACTTCATAATAGTCCCAAATTATATAAAATACCTCAGTGTGATTTAAACAAGCAGGTGAAAGAACTTCAAGCCTCCGAAGAAAGAAATTGAAGAAGATCTCAGAAGATGGAAAGATCTCCCATGCTCATGAATTGGCAGGATTAAGACAGTAAAAATGGTCATTTTACCAAAAGTGATCTACAGATTCAATGCAATACCCACAAAGTTCCAATCCATTTCTTCATAGAGTTAGACAGAACACTTTGGAAATTCATCTGGAATAACAAAAAACCCAGGATAGCTAAAACTATAGCAATAAACGGAATTCTGGGGGAATCACTATCCCTGAACTCAAGCAGTATTACAGAGCAATAGTGATAAAAACTGAATGGTATTGGTACAGAGACAGGCAGATAGACCAGTGGAATAGAATTGAAGACCCAGAAATGAACCCACACACCTACGGGCACTTGATTTTTGACAAAGGAGCCAAACAATCCAATGGAAAAAGATAGCTTTTTCAGCAAATGTTGCTGGTTCAACTGGAAGTCAGCATGTAAAATAATGCAGATCAATCCATTCTTATCACCCTTTACAAAGCTTAAGTCCAATTGGATCAAGGACCTCCACATCAAACCAGATATACTCAAACTAATAGAAGAAAAAGAGGGGAAGAATCTCGAACACATGGGCACTGCAGAAAACTTCTTGAACAAAACACCTATTGCCTATGCTCTAATATCAATATTCGACAAATGAGATCTCAGTAAACTACAATTCTGTAAGGCAAAGGACACTGCTGTTAGGACAAAACGGCAACCAACAGATTGTGAAAAGATCTTTACCAATCCTACAGTGGATAGAGGGCTCATATCCAAAATATACAGAGAACACATGAAGTTAGACTGCAGGGAGACAAATAACCCTATTAAAAAATGGGGTTCAGAAACAAAGAATTCACATCTGAGGAATGCCAAGTGGCTAGGTAACACCTAAAGAAATGTTCAACATCTTTAGTCAGAAGGGAAATGCAAATTAAAACAACCTTGACATTCCACCTCAAACCAATCAGAATGGTTAAGGTCAAAAACTCAGGCTAAAGCAGTTGCTGGAGAGGATGTAGAGAAAGAGAAACACTCCTCCATTGTTGGTGGGATTGCAGACTGGTATATCCATTCTGGAATTGAGTCTGAAGGTTCCTCAGACAATTGGACATTGCACTACCTGAGGACCCAGCTATACCTCACATGGGCATATACCCAAAAGATGATCCAACATATAACAAAGACACATGCTCCACTATGTTCATAGCAGCCTTATTCATAATAGCCAGAAGCTGGAATGAACCCAGATGCCCTTCAACAGAGGAATGGATATAGAAAATGTGGTACATGTACACAATGGATAGTACTCAGCTATCAAAAACAATGACTTTATGAAATTCATAGGCAAATGGATGGAACTGGAAAATATCATCCTCAGTGAGGTAACCCAAGCACGGAAAAACACACATGGTATGCACTCATTGATAAGTGGATATTAGCCCAAATGCTTGAATTACCCTAAATGCACAGAATACATGAAATTCAAGAAGGATGACCAAAATGAATATGCTTTACTCCTTCTCTAAAATGGGAACAAGAATACCCTTTGGTGGGGATAGGGAGGCAAAGTTTAGAACAGAGATTGAAGGAATGCCCCATTCAGACCCTGCCCCACATGTGGCCCATATGTATACAGCCACCAAACTAGATAATGTATGATGCAAAGAAGTGTAGGCTGAAAGACTCTGGATGTAGATCTCTCCTGAGAGTCACAGCCAGAATAAGGGAAATACATAGGCGAATGCCAGCAGCAAACCATGCAACTGAGAACGGGATCCCTGTTGAAGGATTCAGAGAAAGGACTGAAAGAGCTTGAAGGGGCTTGAGACCCCATATGAACAACAATGCCAACCAACCAGAGCTTCCAGGGACTAAGCCACTACCCAAAGACTATACATGGATTGACCTTGGGCTCCAATTGCATAGGTAGCAATGAATAGCCTAGTAAGGGCAACAGTGGAAGAGGAAGCCCGTATTCCTGACACGACTGAACCCCCAGTGAACGTGATTGTTTGGGTGAGTGCGATAATGGGGGGAAGATGGGTAGGGGAATACTCATAGAGAATGTGAGGGTGAGATGTTTTGGGGATGTTGACCTGGAAACCAGGAAATTTTATAACAATTGAAATGTAAATAAGAAATACCCATTTTAATAAAGATGGTGAAAAAATGCATTTGAGTCAATGTAATTCATACAGATAGTGTAAGAATATTCTATAGGTTGTGATAGCAGTAGTATAGCTTTCTACTTCAATTATTTTAAAATGTAAATTTGAGTTTATGCAAACAATGATTTTTTTTCAGAACATTGATTTCAAAAGTATTAATGCTATAGAACCAGTTTCACGTGAATCTGAGTTTAATCTCAAATATAAATTCATACAATAGAATTCTAAGTTTTATTTCCAATTTTCCATATATTCTTGAGTTCTCGCAAAAGAAGCCAAAGTGGCTTCATGATTCAGAGTACCTTGGTGGATGTTCAATAACAAGGAAAAGACAATTTGCCACTATCTTTCTCATTACTAGGTAAAAATTTAAGTATATGTATATGTATATATATATGGTTCTATTTATTGAAATATATATATAATTGTCCTATGGATTGCAGTACCATTAAATCCATTAAATTTACTTTGAATGTTTAACCTATATATATTTGGTTTACAAAGTAATTCTAGTTTTGAAAGCCAGAGATTATAATCTTGTTTCTTCCAATCAATTTCTTATATATTTTGTAGCAATGCTTATGTGCAAACTCATATTTCACAATATTTTAATGGCTCCACCATTCAACCTGAAGAGTTAACAATTATATAGATACCCCTGATTTTGGCATAAATATTAACCTGGCATTATGACACAAAAGAAATCTGAACGAGTTCCATAAAATATATATAAAATCATATTGTATGATCTAAAAGCAATACTGCTAGCAATTGGAAAAGGCTTTAAAATGCCCTTTGAATCGATAATTTACAATTTTTATTAAAGAGCTCAAGTGGAGGAATCGAAAATGAAAACTAAATTCAAAATATTTAGAAGACTATGCCAATAAAACTACTGTATTATCATAATCTTTGTGTGAAACTTAAATGCACACAGAGAAAAACTTTAATATGAGACACTTTCTTCAACAAATTAAAAGAATTAATAGAACTAAAATCACTAAGGATGTGTCAGTAACAACAAATATCATAAGTCAGTAAAGAAGCACAGAGAAGAAAAGCCATACTACCACTTTAACCCTGGCTCCCTGAAGCTGGCTGTTCCACATTAAACGAAAAATGCATGCATGAAAATGCAGGCCAGAATAAACAGGACACTTCTGTCACAATAGCTAAAAAGCTGGTAAACAGTGTTTGATTTATAAGATAATTCAACTAACTTGAAAGGCTTTAATTCTTATTCAGACCTATATGGAGACTGAACAACTGTTTAGCTTTAAAAAAGGAATTCTTCTTAGGCTCTTTGTTCAACTACTAGTACTGAAGCTTCTGAAATCTCCATTTCTAGACAGCAGTCTGAATCTGGAGCTGGGATGGTGTGCTGGATTCATTTAGAAGTCAAGTATCTGGGTGGACTTTATAGAATTGAATCATAGGCTCCATCCCTCTGTGACTTCAGAACATGTAAGCATCAGCAGCACAAGTCCTATAAGCCCCAGTATCACCCTGACTGTGTCCTTGAGAGCTGGTGGCATTTCAAGTTGTGTTCTGCATTTCAAGGACATTCTTTGTCAAATCTCTGTATTACCTTTATTCACACTGTGAAACACATAGAAGGTTTTATCTGCAGCTTTATGATAGCAATCCACTGTTGTAATTATTATGTGGCATTTAAGTCTTAAAATGCCAATCTGCTGGTGTTCTGCATATTTTCCTGATGATGTTTTCGTTGAACAGTATCTCATGAACTATTATTTTCTCTTGACTAGACTACATTGAAGCAGAAACAAAGATTGAAAGTGATAACTGAAATGTCAAAGGAAGATTTTCTTCTGAGTACTTGTGAAACTAGTCCATTTGCTCCATTAGTCTAGATAATTCTACCCTCGGAGGACATGAAAAAGAAGGAAGATCTTTGATGGGAAATTTCCGATGAAAAAAATCAGAAAACATCAGTGAAGCAGTATTTTTATTATAGAGTAAATATTATTTGAATATGGTCCTGTAAACTACATCAGACATGTGTGAGCAGTAGTTCTAGTTATTTATAAAGAAAGGAAATGGAAAAAAAAAACTAGAGGATAAAGGAAAAAAATGTCACTATTAGTCATGATATAACTTAACTGAATAACTTTAAAATTTATGAGCATCATGAATATTTAAAACACTGCTTCAAAACCTAAACATTTTTAACTTTATATTGAGAATTTGATAAAATAGTATTAGATTTTTATCGTTTCCATACCTCCTATTCTTCACTCCAACTCTTCGTTTTTCTCCTCTATTCTAACTCAAATTTGTGACTTCTCAAATTATCATTGACACAGGTTCATGCCCTTATACACACACACACACACACACACACACACACACACACACAGAGGGGAGAGAGAGAGAGAGAAGAGAGAGAGAGAGAGAGAGAGAGATAATCCATTTAGTATTTATCACATACATATGTGTTTAGGTCTGACCACCAGGAATTAGATAAACTATGAGGGTGTTATCCCTGGAGAAAAATTCTTTCTTTTCTCTAAGAATCCATTAACTGCTTGTAGCTCTTCATCTTGGGTAAGGTCTTATGCAGATTCTCCATCCACCTCAATATTTCAAGTAGTGTCATCATTGTTATGTACTTATTTAGGTGACTATTATTGTAAATTTTTCATGAGTATATCATCCCTGTAATATATAGATTGTGCAATCTTGCAAAACACATTCTTGTCTACTAAAACAATCCTTTCCTCCCTATTCCATTATGTTCTCTAAGATGTAAGTAAATAAGTTGTGCTGTAGATATTTTCAACTGAGACTGGCTACCTTATAGTCATTTATTGTCTGCATTGACCAGTTGTATATCTCAATCTCTGTAATTTCATCCATCTGTGGTGAAAATAATATTCTTTGAATAGAGGTGAGTGCTAGACAGATCTGTAGGTATAATATACATTTTGAATATAGTTAAGCATTACACTGTTTAGGAAAATGGCAGTAGAGAGTTCTCCACTATAGTCAAAAACTACTTTCCTTACAGATAACAGGCATGAATTGAATCTCTTAAGTTGCCCTTAAGTTCATTTGGAAGGTTGTTTGATATTCCCAAGAAAAAGGTGCCATATTGGATACCTTGTTGTGTCTTGCAATAATGGTAATGTGGTTAATTGGCTTTACAGGTGAATAAGATTATTAAATTATTTTGTCCTTTGGTAACTTGCTTTTAAAACCTTTTAGATTCCATGAGAGTAAATCTTCAGGGAGGAATCGTTCATGTGAGCTCTACCAATGTTTTCAAGTCCAGAGAGTAATCTGTGTTGTTTTAATTTGCTCAGCAATTAAAACTAACAAACAACAAAGAGGACAACTTATAGTTTTGAGTAAGACTAGTCCCCATTGGTTCATAGACTGCATGCTTTGTCAACAGGGAGTGGCACCCTTTAAATGGATTAGTAAGTGTGGCCTTGTTGTAATAGGTGTGGCCTTGTCTCAGGAAATGTGATCTGGGCAAGTAGTTTTAGGATTTCAAATTCTAAAGCCAAGCCCAGTTTTTCTCATTGCCTATGGAAATAAAACTCTATGCTATTATCCATCACCATGTCTACTTAAATTCTGCTGTGTTCCCTGCCATGATGATAATGGATAACTAAATGCCTGAAACTATATGTAAGCCCCCAAGTAAATGTTTTCTATTATAAGAGTTGCCATGATCATAGCATCTCTTCAGAACAATGAAAATTACACCTCATAAAACTTAAAAAATTTCATACTACAAACAACATGATCAACTAAGGAAAAAGGAACCACACTTGAGTATGAAAAAGTATATTTGTAGGAAGTCATATTTTTCAGCTATTCATCTAACAAAGGATTAATATTGAGAATATATAAATGTCAGAAGCTACATGAAAAAGGCTAAAGGCATGCTACTGATTTTCCTGGAGATGGTCCACCACTTTGCAAGGAATGCAATGGATTTGTTCTGAGCCAAGGTCCCAAGAGACATTATTCCAGAATTGCTTCTTGCTAATGATATGCCTTTCCTGCCACTATTCCATAATGATTATTGAGTATCAGTACTGGGACAAATTTTCTGCAGACCAACATGAGGATGCATTTTCATGTACTAAAGATGTATAGGAAAATTGATGATTTTCTATTTCATAATGATGATTTTATAGAATTTCAAAGTTTATACAAGTAATTTCAAGTTTTCTATAGAAAAGAAACTGATTAGAGTTCTGTAATCTTCATGTGACACAGGCTAATTGCACTAAGATAACAAAGCAGGCCCGGAGCAACCTAATGATCTAGAAAACATTCATTCTATGGAAGGAACAACTAACTAAAGGTCATAAGCTAGAAAGGGGCAGTTTATGGTAGGTGCCAGTACAGAAAATAAAATATTGATTGCTTTACCTATACATGAGATTCTGGTAGGAGTGTATAAAGTTTCCCCTGTTGCTACAATAAATAAGTCTGCTTTTGCCACTTGCCTAACTCCTGGAGTCTGTGTCATTGACACTGTGCCTTCTTACCTCACCTCCCAATGGTCTGGGTTGTAACAACAGTGAAAGACAAGTTCAATAACATAAACAACACAACAAATGTAATTTGGCACCATGATAACACAGCTCTCCTATTACAGCAAGGTCTGGATACCTTTAAGGAGGATATAAATAATTCCCTTAAAGAAATACAGCAAAGCACAAAAAACACTAAGAAGCCTATATGGAGGAAACAAATAAATCCATTAAAGAATTACAGGGAAATACAATCAAAGAGGTTAAATAATTGAATAAAACAGAGCAAAATATAAATATTAAAATAAAGAAAACAGAAATGGAGGCTAGCTTGGAGATGAAAAACCTAGGAAAGTGAATAGAAAAGATAGACACAAGCATCACCAAAGTTATATAAAAGTGGATGGCTCAGGCATAGAAGATATACATACAATGATTAAAGAAAATGCTAAGTGTAAAAAGGTCCTAACCCAAAACATCCAGGAAATTTAGGAGACAGTGAAAAGACAAAACCTAAGAATAATAGGAATAGAAGAAAGATATTACCAGTTGAAAGAGCCAGAAAACATACAACAAAGTCATAGAAGAAAACCCCTAATCTAAAGATAGACATGGTCATAAATATACAAGAAGCCTACAGACCATCAAATAGATTGAACCAGAAAAAATCCTTCTGCAATATAATAGTCAAACTATGAAATGTACCAAAAAAAAAAAAAAGAAATAATATTAAACCGTATAAGGGAAAGTTCCAAGAAATACAAAAAGGCAGACCTATCAGAACTACACCAGACTAGTCGAGAAATGGTAAAAGCAAGAAGAAGATCCTGAGCAGAGTTCATGTAGATATTAAGCAACTGTAGATACCAGTCCAGGCTACAATAACCAGAAATTCTCTGATTTACCATAGATGGGGAACTGAAGATACTCCATGCCAAAACTAAAATTACACAATATGTTTCTACTAATCCAGCCCTCTACAGGATGCTAGAAGAACAACTCCAAAACAAGTAGAATAACTACACCAAAGAAAGCATGAGAAATTAATCATCTCACAATCAACCGGAAGAAGAGAATCACAACATACCAACTACAACAACAAAAATAACAGGAACAAACAACCACTGGTCTTCAATATTCCTCAACATCAATGAACCCAATTCCCCAATAAAAATACACAGGCTATCAGGCTGGATACATAAACATGATCCATTATTTTCCTACATACAACAAACATACTTCAACAACAACAACTACAACAACAACAACAAAAACAACAACAACAAAAACAACAACAACAACAACAAGCACTATTTCACAGAAAAGGCTAGAAAAAAGTTTTATAAGGTAATGGTCTGAAGAAACAAGCTGGAGTACCCATTCTAAAATCTAATAAAATGGAATTCAATGAAAAGTAATAAAAAAAGATGGGGGAAGGAATCTTTATACACATCAAGAGAAAAATCCATCAGAATGAAGTCTCAACATTTATTGCTCAAAGGCTAGGGAACTCTCATTTTTGAAAGAAACCTAACTAAAACTCAAAACAAACACCGAGCCTCACAAAATAGTAAGGAGGGGGGCAGGGCTCAACACATCTCTCTCAGCAATGGAGAGATCACTGAAACAGAAATTAAACAAAAATACAGTGAAACTAAGAGAAGTTATGAACCAAATGGATTGCACAGATATCTACAAAACATTTCACTTTAAAAGAATAAACCCTCTTCTTAGCACCTCATGGAATGTTGTCTAAAATTAACCATATAATCAAACACAAAATGAGCTTCGACAGATGCAAGAAGATTGAAATAATCATCAAGGGCTAAGGCTGGACTTCAATAACAAAAAACAAATACAGAAAAAAAATCCTAAAAATCAGCAAGCCCACATGCTCATGGAAACTTTTTGATTCAGTGATAACTTGCTCAGGGAAGAAATAACGAAATTAAATACTTTCTCAGATTCAATTAAAATGAAAGCACAACATATCCAAACTTATGGGAAACAAAGAAAACAATGCTAATAGGAAAATTTATAGCACTAAGTACCTTCATAAAGAAACTGGAGAGATCCTATATTAGCAACTTAACAGTATACCTGAAAGCTCTAGATCAAAAAGAAACATACCCAAGAGGAGGGCATGAAATAGTCAAATTCAGAGCTGAAATCAACTAAGTAGAAACAAAAAGAACAATATAAAGAGAAAAAACAAAAAACAGGAGCTGGTTCTTGGAGAACACCAACAAGATAGATAATTCCTTAGCCAAATTAACTAAAGGGGACAAAAGCAATATTCAAATTAACAAAATAAAAAAGGAAATGGAACACATAAAAACAAAAACTGAGGAAATTAAAAAAAAATTAGCTCTTATAAAAGACAAAACTGGAAAATCTATATGAAATGGATGATTTTCTAGACAGATACCACATACCTAAGATAAATTAAGATCAGGTAAACTGTCTCTAAACATTTCTATAGCTCCTACCAATATAGAAGCAGTCATTTAAAATTTCCATATCAAAAAACCCAGGCACTAGTGGGTTTAGTGAAAAATTCTACCAGACCATCAAGAAGGGCTAATGCTAATACTCTCAAACTATTCAACAAAATAGAAACAGAAGAATAATACCTAATTCTTTTTATGGGGCAATCGTTACTATGATTTGTAAAATATGCAAAGACTCAACAAAGAAAGAGAACTCCAGATCAATTTTACTTATGAATACCAATGTAAAAATAATAGAATTCTCAAAAACCAAACCCAAGTATATGTCAAAAACATCATTCAATTGGCTAAGAGAAAAAGTAGGGGAACAACAACCTTTACAGTAACCAGGAATAATATAAAATTATTTATAAAATAATTACTTGATTAGGTAACTCTAATCAAGCAACCAAAAGATCTGTATGACAAGAACTGAAAGTTACTTAAGAAATGAATTGAAGACCTCAATTCATTGACCTCCCACATTCATGGATCACTAGGATTAACAAGGTATGAATGGCCATCATATAAGAAGCAATTTACATATTCAATATAATACCCATCAAAATTCCAACAGAATTCTTTGCAGACACAAAGGGAGCAATTCTCAACTTCACATGAAAAAAAAAATAGCTGAAACAACTTTCAATAATAAGAGAACTTCTAAACAAAGCACCATCTCTGATCTCATGATGTACTACAGAGCAATAGTGAAAAAGACTACATGATATTGGTAAAGATACAGACAGGTTGATCAATGCAATAGAATCAAAGACTCAGAAATCAACTGACATACCTATGGCAATTTGATCTTTCACAAAGAAGCCAAAGACATATAATGAAAAAGAAAAAGGTAACATCTTCAGCAAATGATGCTGGTCAAACTGGTGGTCTGCCTGCAGAAGAATGCAAATTGATCCATATTTACCACCCTGCACAAAGCTCAAGTCCAAGTGGATCAAGGACCTCAACATAAAGCCAGATACACTGAATCTAATAGAAGAGAATGAAGGGAAATAGAACAAGGGAAAATTTCCTGAATAGAGCACAAAAGACTCCGTCTCTAAGATCAACAATTGATAAATGAGATGTCTTGAAAGTGAAAAGCTTCGTAAGGCAAATGACACTCTCATTAGGACAAAACAGCAACCTACAGATTGGGGCAAGGTCTTCCCTACCCCTATATCTGGTAGCAAAATAATGTCCAAAATATATAAAGAACTTAAGTTAGATTACAAAAATGGGGGAGGAGCAGGAATGTAGCCTTGAGAGACAGCAGAATGAATGCAAATATGCAACCTTAAGAAGTGGAAGGTCAGTCGGGGAACCCTCTAGATTGTACCAGACACCTTGGAGGTAAGGGAATCTCAGGACTCAAAGAAAGGACCTTAAATGAAATGTCCAACAGTGGGGAGAGGGAAATTGTAGAGTCCACCTCCAACAGAAATGGAGAACATCAAGTAGAGGGATGGGATTGATATCTCACATTCAAAACTTGACCCAGAACTGTTCCTGTCTAAAAGAACTGCAGGGACCCAATGGAGGAGATACTGAGGGAAAGGAGGTCCAGTAACCAGTCCATACCAGGATTCATCTCAAGGAGAGGCTCTAAGACTTGACACTATTATTCATGCTATAGTATGCTTACAGACAGAAGTCTAGCATGGCTGTTCTCTGAAAGACCCAAGAAGCAGCTGACTGAGATAGAAGTAGATACTTCACCCAACCAATGGACTGAAGTTGGGGATTCCTGTGGTTGTATTACAGAAAGGCCAGAAGAAGTTGTGGATGAGGAGGGCAACCCCATAGAACGACCAGCAGTCTCAACAAACCTGAACTGCTAAGATCTCTGAAACATTGAGTCACCAACCAGGCAGTTACACTATCTGTTGTGAGGCCCCAGACATATATACAGCAGAAGACTGCCTGGTATGTCCTCAGCGAGGGAAGATGGACCTAACATTTGAGAGACTTATGACCCCAGGGAATGGGAAGGCCTGGCAGTGAGTGTATGTGGTGGGGAGTCTTCTTGGAGATGGGGGAGGAGGAAAGAGATGAGGAAGGACCTGGCAGAAGGCAGAACAGGAGGGGAATAATGACTGGATGGCAAAAAACAGTTGAAGATAATAATAATAATAATAATAATAATAATAATAGTGATAATAATAAATAGAATTCAGAATTAAAGAGAAGATTCTCAACAGAGGAATCTTGAATGGCAGAGAAACACTTAAAGAAATGTTCACCATCCTTAGTCACCAGGGAAATGTGATTAAAAATGACCCTGAGATTCTACCTTATACTAATCAGAATGGTTAAGATCAAAAACTCAAACTACATCACATGCTGCTAAGGAAAGATTTTTCTTTTGCTGGTCTGATTGTGAACTGGTACAACCACTAAAAAATTGGAAATACTTCTACCTGAAGAATCAGTTATATCATTCTTAGGCATACATGCAAAATATGCTCTAAAATATCACCGGGACACAGTGGTCCACTATTTTCATGGCAGCCTTATTCATAATAGCCAGAAACTGGAAGCATCCCAGATGTACTCAACTGAATAATAAATGCAGAAACTGTGGTTCATTTATACAATGTAATACTATTCAACTATTTAAGACAAGGATATCATGAATATTGCAGGAAAATGGTTGGAACTAGAAAATACCACCCTGAGTGCAATAACCCAGACACAAAGAATATTCGATGATGTGTACATACTGATAAGAAGTTAGGGCCAAAAAGAGAGACAGAAAATCATGATACATTCCACAGACTATAAGAAATTAAAGAAAGAAGACCCAAGTGAGAATTCTTCAATTTTATGTAGAAGGGGGAACAAATTCATCATGGAAGACAGAGAAAGGAGGTATCTGTGTGGGAGAAGGGAGGCAGAAGGGAAAAGGGGGGCAGAATCAGGTTTAGAGGAAGATGGGCATCAGATATAGGGACAGGAGAGAAGCTCATAGGACCAAGAGAATCAATGGAAATGTACAGTTGCTGGGGGTTAGGTAGGGGTATGGTAAAGTAAAACACTAGAAAGTCCAAGAGACCTGGCATAGGGGGGCTTTCAGAACTTAGTGTGGGTGAGTTTATCCTAAAAGCTCAACTGTGGGGAAATGTAATCTGAAGATACTAATTCCAGTAATTAAACAGGACCCCAACTGAAAAAATGGGGACACAAACCCACCTTCAGAATTTTCGAACCATAATCGTTCCTATCTAAAAGAAATGCAGCAGTAAAAATGGAACAGAGACTGAAAGAATGGCAGACCAGTCACCAGCCCAACTTAGAATCTATCCAATGGGTGGGCATCAAATCATGACTCTATTACTGATGTTAAGTTGTACTTGCAGACAGGAGCCTAGCATGTCTGTCCTCTGAGTTGCTCAACCAACAGGCAACTGAGACATATGTTGATATATACAGTCAATAATTGACCTGAGGACAGGGTCCCGTATGGAAGGGTTAGGAGAAGAATTGAAGGAACTAAAGTGAATGGTAACCCCATAGGAAGACCAACAGTATTAACTAACCTGGAGACCTGGGGTCTCTCAGAGTCTATGCCACCAACCAAAGAGCATACATTGGCTGGTTCTCAGTTCCTCGGACATATGTAGCACAGGACAGCCTTGTCTGGCCTCAGTAGGTGAGGATGTGCCTAATACTCTAGAAACATGGTGACCCAGGGGAGGGGGATGCAAGGGGGCAACCTCTCAGAGGTAGAGAAGAGGGGGGAGCCGGGAGAAGAACTTGGTGAGGGGGGACTGGGAGGGGAAAAATTTGGGATATAAAAAAAAGAAAAAATAAAAATATTATCAATTTTCTTTAGAAAATATAAATACTGAAAACGACAATAAAGATTCAATTTAGCCATTCTCTGCTTAATCCAGTTTGTCAGTGTCTCTGTATGTGGGTGTGGCTTTCTACGGTTTCATACAGAATGCATATTTTTTCCCGTGTGCATAAATAAAAGTTGGTTAGAGTTTGCTCTTTGGAGTTTTGTTCTATCACATATTAAATATGTGTATTATAAAATTGTTGGAGCTTTCTCTATGGTGTTTTTGCTCCATCCACCAAATATTTATGTGTATATGTATGTACGTATGTATGTATGTATGAATGAAAAATGAACATAGCCTCTTTTTCTGACTCATCAGAAGTGAATGAGTTTTTTTCTTTCTGAGTGTGTGACTTTTTTTTCCTCTATCTCTTGCTCACAAAGAGTTAATGAAACTCTGAGTCTGTCTCTTGCTTGATCAAGTGAAGGGCTTGCCAGGAAAGAAATAAAGAGCCAGAGTAAGCTAATTTTTTTACTTAATCCCTGGTTGTTAAACAGCAGGTGTTAATCTCCAGAAGCTAGAGGTTTCTAGCAATAGAATAGAGAAGAATTAAGAAAGGTAAATATTACCAAGTGTCAATTGGTTTCTTTTGCCCCCTTTAACAACCTATACTTCCCATCTCTGCCTTCCAGACAGAGCTGGTACAGTGGCTAGTCCTAGGCATATAAAAGAACCAAAAAAAAAAAAAGAGTTAGGCAAAAATAATTCTTAAAATACTAGTATGTATCTAAACTAAAAGTTCTTAAAGGAAGACATAAAAATATTTATGATGTGTGATATATGTTATTGTCTGTTAGGTATTGTGTAATGTTATGTGTTATTATAAAATAATGTATTATATATAAATATTATAGTCTTTGCCATTTTCTTAAATTTCACAGTTAGAAGTTAGAGTAATGAAAATTAAACCACTTTAAGATTTTGTCTTACACAAATTAAAATGCCAAATATTAAGAAAACAATTAACAACAAATACTGGTAAGAGTGTGAGAAAAGGTGACACTCATTTAGTGGTAGTAGGCTTGTAGTATTGCCAACTGGTTCAGCCACAAGAGAAATCTCTGCAGAGACTCCTCGATAATCAAAAAGGAAAACTACAATATGACACAAGCCTTGTTCAAAGACCTCTACCTTTTACTGTACAGATATTTGCTCAGCTGTATTCATGGCCTCCTTATTCATAATAGTTAGTATATTGCTGTGAATGAGTGATCTCCATAAATTCATGTTTGTTAAAATGCATGACCTTCTTGGAAGAGGTGGGCTTTGATATGGCAAAACTCTGTGACAGGTCTCTAGTATCTCTCTATTTTCTTGCTTCTTTGTGAATCAGGATAAATATCTCTCAGCTCCTTCTCTAATACCAAGACTTTCTGGTCCTGCAATAATAATGGACTAACACTCTGAAATTGTAAACAAGATCTCAACTACATGCTTTTTTAAATAAGAGTTTATTTGGTCATAGTGTATTTTCACAGAAATAGAAAAATGACTAAGTCAGAAATTGATACCAACGAATGGGTTATTGTTGTGACAAGTCTGAACATATTGTTTGGAGGACTATGGAAGAAAATTGAGATTTATTTGGATTATAGCAGCAGTTGAAAGCTTTAAAAGGGGCTTAGTGATTCATTCTTGAGGGAACTGGAAAAACAGTAATGTTGAGAGCAAATATAGACACAAATTTGGGAAGGGAAGAATATTAATAAATGGACTAGAGACAATTTGTATGATATTCCAGAAAAGAAGGTGACTCCATTTTACTTTTGTCCTAAAGATGTACACAAGGATAAATTTTAGAATTTAGATTAATGGCACTGCAAAAGAAATTTCAAGACATCCTAGTATTAACTATGTCACATGGTTACTAGTAATTACTCATATGCAAATCTATCATGACAAATGCCAAACTGGGCAAAAAAAATTAACCAACCAACCAAACAAACAAACAAAAATCAAACAACAAAATGCAATTTATAGAGAAAAGGAGTCCTGGAAATATAACATTAGAGCCAAGGCCAGTGTTCAAGAAGAGAAAAAGTTGAAAGACAGAACTGATTCAAACAGGAATAAAGGGAATTGTGTCCTCAGCATAAGACCCCACCCAGCTAAGCTTGCAACTTCTGAAAAGGAATTAATGAAAATTTTAAGTAGCTAAGGACCGACAACAATGGAAAGTTTGTTCAAATTCAAGTAAAAAAGAGGCAAGTTTCCATTCTGGAAAGCAGAAAATCTTGGAAGTTTCAGCCAGGTTGCTCTAGATTTAAAGTCCAGAAGTCTACGGGAAAAGGGTTATGAAATTTGGCAGCCGAAGTCGCAGAATTTGCAGAGCAGTTCCTGCATGGGGGCCTAGAGAAACCATTGCATACAGTTTTGAACGTAAACCCTGAATTGCATTGAAGACCCCCTAGAACCTGGAGATGGCAGAGCTGTAGAATAAATGCCAAGGAGGACTTGAGACTGGCCAAAGAGGGAGAAGTGAGTTGTAGTCAATGAATCTGGGTGGAGTTAAATTCCCTTTAAGAAAAATATTTTTATTATTTAATCCTTTTTTACCTTCCAGAGTTCACCCCTTCCCGGTCTGCCCACCACAACCACTCCCCATCCCATAAGCCCCCTGTCTCCAAAAGCATGGCGCCACACCCTTACCACACCCCACCAGGCCTCCCCACTCGTGGGGCCTCAAGTCTCTCCAGGGTTACTTACATCTTAACTCACAGAGGCCAGGCCAGTCAGTGCTCTGCTGTATATGTGTTGGGGACCTCATATCAGCAGGTGTATGCTGCCTGCATGGTGGTCAGTGTCTGAGAGATCTTGGTGCCCAGGACAGTTGAGACTGCTGGACTTCCTATCCGGTCGCCCTCCTCCTTAGCTTCTTCCAGCTTCTTCCCAATTCAATCATAGGGGCCTGTGCCTTCTGTCCATTGGATGGGTGCTAGTATCTGCATCTGACTCAGATGCTGACTGGGCCTCTCATAGGGCAGCCATGCTAGGCTTTTGTCTGCAAGAACACTACAGCATTAGTAGCAGTGTCAGGGCCCCAGGCCTCCCCTTGAGCTAGATACCAATTTGTGCCTGTCACTGGACATTCATTCTCTCATGCTCTTCTCCATTTATGTCACTGCAGTTCTTTCAGACAGGAACAATTCTGGGTCAGAGGTTGACTGTGGAGATGGCAATCCCATCTCTACACTTGATGTCCTGTCCTTCCGTTGGATGTGGACTCTACAAGTTCCCCCACCCCACTGTATAGCACTTCATTCAAGGTGAATGCATTGACATGAGGAAAGGATAAAAACGACTCGCTTTTGTACTTGACGTGGTCCAGTATTCCTTCTCTCTGCTCCCTTTTATCCCCACTGCATGTTAGAAATATGCGATTTGATGTGATTTACTTTTTCCTTAAGTGGAGTTACAGTTAAGTGATAACCTTGAATCTAAAAAAAACATTGGATTTGGACTTTTAAACAGTGCTGAGACTGAAAATTTTCTGTGGTTTTATGATGTACTAACCACATATATTTGTAAACAAGTTTAAACCAAATAAATGTTTTTCTTTGTAAGTGTTGTCTCTTGACTGCAATAGAATAGTGACTAAAACACTAGGAAATGGAAATGAATTCATGTTCTTCAACTGATAGAAAACTAACATGTGGTAATAATATACAATGTGGAATTCATCATATTGCTCAAGACATCATGCATTTCAAAGAGAAGACACAGAGGACACTGAACTAGAATTGAACTGACTGCACCTTATCTGAGGATTAACTTTTATGGCATCAGAAAGAAACATTAAATATTCTAAAGGAGGGAGGTAACCCATAGTTTTATCCAGCTATGACTCCTATTAAACCCAACAATGACCATTACAGCATGTATCCAAAGGTCACTGTAATTGCATTTATACTTTTGTGGGTAAGCAAATGCTCTCTATTTGAACTTATTTTAAATTTATAATGTGTTCTTTGGGTAAAACCCCATCCCAAGTCAAACAAAAAATTGTATCTTCAAACTTGGTTTACTAAGTAAGAACTGCTATGTCATTGTTGCTTCATTGCATGTTTTGAAGTCTATATTTGACTGAACAACTTCGCATATATTTCTTTTTCTTGGATATTTTATGTATTTACATTTAAAATGATATCCCCTTTCCCGCTTCTCCTATACCTTCTACCCCTTCTTCTGTGAGGATGCTCCCACTCTCACCAAAACCCTGCAACCTCAATGCCCATGCGTTAACCTACATTGAGGAAAGGAGCCTTCACAGGACCAAGGGGTGTTCCTCCTATTGATACTGTACAATGTCATTCTCTGCTACATATGTGGCTAGAGTCATGGGTCCCTCCTGCCTACTCAGTGGTTGGTGGTTTAGTCTCAGGGAGCTCTGATGGGGTTTGGTTAGTTGATGTTTTTGTTCTTCCTATGGTGCTGCAAACCCCTTAAGCTCCTTCAGTCTTTTCTAAACTCCTCCATTGAGGTCCTCATGTTCAGTCCAGTGGGTAGCTGCAACCATCCTCATCTGTATCAGTAGGGCTCTGGCACAGCCTTTCAGGAGACACCCATATCTGGCTCCTGTCAACAAGCACTTCTCAGCATCAGCAAGGGTGACTGGGTTTGGTGGCTACATATGGGATGTATCCCCAGGTGGGGCAGTTTCTAGATGACCTTTTCTTCAGTTCCTGTTCTATTCTTTGTCCCTGTATTTTCTCCCATGAGTATTTTTTGTTCCTCCTTCTAAGAAGGAATGTGAAGTGTTCATATTTTGGTCTTCTCCCTCTTGGGCTTCATAAGATATGTGCATTTTTTGTAAGTATAATAAGCTTTTGGGTTAATATCCACTTATCAGTGAGGATGGCATGGCATGTGGGATTTTTGTGCCTGGGTTACTTCACTCAGGATATTTAACAGTTCCATTTGTTTCCTGAAGAATTTCATGTAGTCATTGTTTTTAATTATTGAGTAGTACTCCACTGGGTAAATGTAACACAATTTCTGTATCCATTCCTCTGTTGAGGGACATCTGGGTTCATTCTAGCTTCTGGCTATTATAAACAAGACTGCTATGAACATAGTGGATCATGTGACCTGGTTATAAGTTGGAGCATCTTTTGGATATATGCCAAGAAGTGGTATAGTTTGGTCCTCAGGTAGTACTATGTCCAATTTACTGAGGAACCTCCAGACTGATTTCCAGAGTAGATCTACCAGCTGGAAATCTCACAAACAATGGAGAAAGGTTTCTTTTTCTCTACATCCTTGCCAGCATCTACTGTTACCTGAATTTTTTATTTTAGCCATTTTGACTGTTGTGAGGTGGAATCTCAGGGGTTGTTTTGATTTGCATTTCCCTGATGACTAAGGAGGTGGAAAATTTCTTTAGGTGCTTCTCAGCCATTCAGTATTCCTCAGTTGTGAATTCTTTGTTTAGTTCTGCTCCTCATTTTAAATTAATATCATTTGATTCTCTGGAGTCTAACTTCTTGAGTTTTTTGCATATATTAAATATTAGCCCTCTATCAGATGTAGGATTGGTAAAGACCTTTTCCCAATCTGCTGGTTGCTGTTTTGTCCTATTGACAGTGTCCTTTGCCTTACAGAAGCCTTGCAATTTTATGAAGTCCCATTTATTAATTCTTGATTTTAGAGTATACATCATTGGTGTTCGGTTCAGGAAATTTCCCCCTGTGTCAATATGTTTGAGGATCTTCACCATTTTCTCTTCTACTAGTTTCAATGTATCTGCTTTTATGTGTAGGTCTTTGACCCACTTAGACTTAAACTTTGTACAAGAGACAAAAATGGGGCAATTTGCATTCTTCTATATGCTGAACTCCAGGTGAGCAGGCACCATTTGTTGAATATGCTGTCTTTTTTCCATTGGATAGTATTAGTTCCTTTGTTAAAGATCAAGTGACCATAGGTATGTGGGTTTATTTCTGGGTCTTAAATTCTATTCCATTGACCTACCTGCCTTCCTCTGTACTAATACAATGCACTTTTTATCACAATTGCTCTGTAACACAGATTAATGTTAGGGATGGTGATTCCCCTAGAAGTTCTTTTATTGTTGAGAATAGTTTTTTTTCTACCCTGGTGTTTGCTTATCCAATTGAATTTGCAAATTTCTCTTTCTAATTTTATGAAGAATTGAGTTGGAATTTTGATGAGGATTTCATTGAATCACTACATTGCTTTCAGCATGATCACCATTTATACTATCTTAATCCTGCTAATCCATGAACATGGGAGATCTTTACATCTTCTGAGGTCTTCTTCAATTTCTTTTTTCAGAGACTTGAAGTTCTTGCCATATAGACCTTTCACATGCTTGGTTAGAGTCATATGAAAGTATTTTATATTATTTGTGGCTATTTTGAAGGGTGTCCTTTTGCTAATTTCTTTCTCAGCCTGTTTATCCTTTGAGTAGAAGAAGGCTACTGATTTGTTTGAGTTAACTTTATATCCAGCCGCATTGGTAAATTTGTATTTCAGCTGTAGTGGTTCTCTCATGGAATTTTTGGGGTCACTTAAAATATTATCATATATCATCTGCAAATAGTAATATTTTGCCTTCTTCCTTTCTAATTTTATCCCTTTGACCTCTTTTTGTTTTCTATTTACTTTACCTAGAACTTCAAATACTATATTGAATAGGTAGGGAGAAAATAGGCAGCCTTGTCTAGTCCCTGATTTTTGTGGAATTGCTTCAAATTTCTCTCCATTTAGTTTGATGGTGGCTACTGGTTTGCTGTATATTGCTTTTATTATGTTTAAGTACGGGTCTTGAATTCTTGATCTTTCCAAGACTTTTATCATGAATGTGTGTTGAATTTTGTCAAATGTTTTCTCAGCATCTAATAAAATGAGCATTTTCTTTTACCTTGAGTTTGTTTATATAATGCATTACTTTGATGAATTTTTATATATTGACCCAATCTTGCATTCCAGGGATGAACCCTACATGATCATGCTGAATGATTATTTCGATGTGTTCTTGGGTTCAGTTTGGGTGAATTTTATTGATTATTTTTAATGAATATTCATGAGAAAAATTGTTCTGAAGTTCTCTTTCCTTTTAGCATCTTTGTACAGTTTAGGTATAAGGGTAATTGTGAATTCAAAGAACAATTGGGTAGTCTTCCTTCTGCTTCTATTTTGTGGAACAGTTTGAAGAGTATTGGTATTAGGTCTTCTTTGAAGGTCTGCTAGAATTCTGCACCAAATCCAGGTAGCTCTGTGCTTTTTTGGTTGAGAGAATTTTAATGACTACTTTGATTCCTTTAGGGGTTGTGGGAGTTTTAGATGGTTTATATGATTCTGGTTTAACTTTGATACCTTCTATTTGTCTAGAGTATTTTCCATTTCATTCAGATTTTCCAGTTTTCTTGAGTATAGGCTTTGGTAGTAGGATCTGATAATTTTTTGAATTTTTCAGTTTCTGTTGTTGTGTCCATTTTCATTTCTGACTTTGTTAATTTAGATACTGGCTAAGTGTTTATCTCATTCATTTCCTCACAGAACCAGCTCCTCGTTTTATTGATTATTTGTACAGTTCTCTGTTTCTACCTGATTGATTTCTGCCCTTAGTTTGATTATTTCCTGCCTTCTATTCCTCTCGGGTGTATTTGATTCTTTTGTACTTAGGGCTTTTAGGTGTGCTGTCAAGCTGCTTTTCTGCTCTCTCCAGTTTCTTTTTGGAGGCAATCAGAACTATGAGTTTTCCTCTTAGCACTGCTTTCATCATGTCCCATAAATTTGGATATGTTGTATCTTCGTTTTCATTAAATTCTAAAATATATTCAATTCCTTTCTTTATTTCTGCCTTTACCAAGTTGTTATTGAGTGTTGTTCAGCTTCAATGTGTATGGGTGCTTTCTGATGTTTATGTTATTATTGAAGATCAGCCTTAGTCCATCATGATCAGATAGAATGCATGGGACTATTTCAATCTCCTTGTATGTACTGAGGCCCATATTGTGACCAAATATATGGTCAATTTTTAAGAAGGTATAATGAAGGGTTGAGAAGAAGGTATGTTATTTTGTTTTAGGATGAATTGTTCTATAGATCTGTGTCAAATCCATTTGGTTCATAAATTTTGTTAGTTTCACTATGTCTCTGTTTAGTTTCTCTTTCCATGATTGGTCCATTGATGAGAATGCTGTGGTGAAATCTCCCACTATTATTGTATGAGGTGAAATGTATGCTTCAATCTTCAATAAAGTTTCTTCTATAAATGTGGTTGCCCTTGAATTTGGAGCATAGATCTTTAGAATTGATATTTCATTTTGTTATATTTTTCCTTTGATTACTTTGAAATGACCTTCCTTATCTATTTTGATAACTTTTGGTTGACAATCTATTTTATTTTATGTTTGAATGGCTACCCCAGCTTGTTTCTTAGGACTATTTGCTTGAAAAAAAAAAAACTTCCCAGCCTTTTAATCTTAGTTAGTATCTGTCTTTGTCACTAAAGTGTGTTCCCTATATGCATCAAAATGCTGGGTCCTGTTTATATAACCAATCTGTTATTGTATGTCTTTTTATTGGGGAATTGAATTCATTGATGTTATGAGTTATTAAGGAATTGTGATTGTTTTCTTTTTAGTTGTTGTTATTATTGTTCTTGTTCTTGTTCTTGTTCTTGTTATTGTTAGAGGTGGAATTATGCTTGTGTGGTTCTTTTCTTTTGGGGTTGTTGCAAGATTACACTTTTCTTTTCCTTTTTTTTTTTTTTTTTTTGTTATGGTATAGTTTCTCTCCTTGTGTTGGAGTTGGAGTTTTCCATCTATTATGTTTTCTAAGGCTGGAGTTGTGAAAAAGTATTGTGTAAATTTGGTTTTGTCATGGAATATCTTTGTTTCTCCATCAGTGGAATTGAGAGTTTTGCTGGATATAGTAGCCTGGGCTGGCATTAGTGTTCTTTTAGGGTCTGTATGATATCTTCCCAGGATCTTCTAGCATTCATAGTCTATGTTGAGAATTCTAGTGCAATTTTCATAGGTCTACCTTTTTATGTTACTTGAACTTTTCCTTTACTTCTTTTAATAGTTTTTCTTTTATTGTGTGTAGTTGTTGTTTTGACTATTATGTGATAGGAAGCATTTCTTTTCTGGTTCAATCTATTTGGAGTTCTCTAGGCATCTTGTAGGTCATGGTCATCTCTCTTATTAAGTTAGGGAAGCCTTCTATGATTTTGTTGAAGATATTTACTGGCTCTTTAAGTTGGGATTCTTTGTTCTCTTATATGCCTATTATCCTTAGGTTTGATCTTCTCGTTGTGTTCTGAATTTCCTGCATGTTTTTGTTTAGGAGCTTTTTTCCTTTTTCTATTTTCTTTGACTGTTGTTTCAATGTTTTCTTTGGTATCTTCTGCCCCTGAGATTCTCTTCCATCTCTTGTATTCTGTTAGTGATGCCTGCATATTTTACTCCTGAAGTCTTTCCTAGGTGTTCCTATATCCAGGGTTGTCTCCCTTTGTGATATCTTTATTATTTCTATTTCCATTTTTAATCCTTGGCTTTTTTTCCTTCAATTCCTTCACCTGTTTGGTTGTGTTTTCCTGTAATTCTTTAAGAGATTTTTGGGTATCCTGTTTAAGGGCTTCTACTTGTTTATCTGTGTTGTCCTGTATTTCTTTAAGGGAGTTATTCATGTCCTTCTTAAAGTCCTCTATCATCATCATGAGATATGGTTTTAAGTCTATCCTTGCTTTTCTAGTGTGTTTGGATATCCAGTATTTGCTGTGATTGGAGAACTGGGTTCTGATGATGCCAAATAGTCTTGGTTTCTGTTGTTTATTTTCTTGCACTTGCCTCCCTCAGTCTGGTTATCTCTAATGTTAGTTGGTCTTTCTGTCTCTGACTAGATCTTGTCCCTCTTATGGGCCTATGAGCCTGTGAGTCTGTAATTGGTGTGAGAGTACTTTTGGCAGATCTGCTCTCTACATGCAGGTTTCTGTCTAGGGCTGATTCACATGCACTTCTGAGACATGTATTTTTGTAAAATTCTATTTGATGTTTGCCTTTGTGCTGGCTAGTTTTTCATCAACTTGATACAAGGTAGAGTCATCTGAAATAGGGAAACCACAACTGAAAATGCCTCCATGAGATTAGGATACAGATTTTTTTTCTTACATAATGATTGATGAGAAAAGGCCCAGCCCACTATTAATGAGGCCGTTCCTGTACTGGTGGTCTTTTTTTTTTTTTTTTTTTTTTTTTTTTTTATTTTTTTTAGAAAGGAGGATGAACAACACCTGAGGAAAAAGATAGTAGCAAGCACTCCTTTATGGCCATGGTATCACCTTCTGGGTCTAGGTTGTAGTCTTGATTGAGTTCCTACCCTGACATCTTTCAGTGATGGTCTACACTGTGGAAGTGGAAGTGAAATAAACAATTTCTTCACCAACTTGCGTTTTAGTTATGGTGTTTTAGTATAGCCATAGTAACCCTGACTAAGATATTGCTTTTATTATTTACTTATTTAAATTAGAATGAAGCAGTGACATTTTTCAGTCCCTTAGGTGGAAAGTGTATGTTATACAGAAATAATGTAACCTAACATTCTTATGACTGATAGTAGAGATGTATACTATGAATAACAATAAAAATTTGGAGTCATTATATAGTTAAAGTAAAACTAAGAACAATAAAGTAATAAATTGGTTCTTCAATAAGTAATTATAGGATGAATATTTGGAGAAATGCTGAAAAAAATCTATAGTTGTTGAGATTTTTATACTGCTCAATGATTAATCCATGTTAATGGAAATTCTTTTCAGGAATTCTGCTAAATAATTTTTCTATTTTCTATTTTATATATTCAAAAATTTAAATTTACTATTCATAAATATTAAGCTGGTAGTCCTGAAACTTAGGATAGGTGATTATATGCTACAGTGTTTCTCATATTTTTTCAGTTTTCTAAATTCATTTGTCAAAATAACTGTTCACCTCTAGCTCTGAACTCCTTGTTTTTATGTGGAAAATATTAGCAGTAAAAAGTAAAGACATTTGGCAAGATTTATATAGTTTTAGCACAGGTACTTGATAATCTAAAAACATAATGTTCAGGTATAATTATTTTTATTACAATTCCAAATGCATTATTCCTTGTAGGTAGTGCACTGCATATTTGTTTGGAGACACAAAGGGCATGTATAAAGAAATAAAAAAAAAAACAGGACACATAAGTGAGAGTAGAGAATACTATTATAATCTTTTATAACTCTTCTAATTAGGTGCTTTGATTATTTTCTTTCACTTCTTCTTTTTATAGTCTTTGATTATGAATACCCTGACTTTTTGTTCATGTTTTGGATTCATATTTTTGAAGTTTTTTTTTTATTTACAGATTTCAGTTTTCATCAAATTAGCAAAATCTACACATTATTTAATGCCTTTTCTCATTATCATTTTCTTCTACAGCAACAATTCTAATTAAAATGCAGAGTTCATCTTTAATTTATCCTGCCATTTACTGTCTATTTTTAAATCCTCATTGCTGCTTGCTTTTTGATAGTTTCTATTGCAATGTCTTTTTTTTTTTGCAATGTCTTAAAACTCAATGTTTTTGTCAGTGTTCAATTTACCTTTGTCCATTTCAATGCAATTTTATCCTTCAATAGTATTATTCTTGTTTGGAAGTTCAGGTTATATTTTTAACTCCTATTAACTTAACATTTGGAGCTTGAAAAATAAATTTGAATTTTTTGTACCTTTTTTTCCCCCACTATTCTAATATATGTCAGCTTGGGTCAGTTTTAAGTGATCTACTATCTCACAATTAAACCATAGTTTTCATTCATTTCATGCCTGACAATGAACAATTGGAAAACAGACATTTTAATTTTATCTTCATGAATAATGAAAAGGTTTGTCATACTAGAAATATTCTTAGAAATATTAGCATTCAGTTATTGTATCTGGATAAATTTTGAGCATCTTTTTCGGTGGTAGAGGAATTTTTTCTAAGATTTTTCAATTAAAAACATCAATGTTCAGTTAAAAACTAATAAGCAGAGGCATTTCTGAGATTTTCATTCATTAATTTATAAATTATGGAAATGAATATTAAATGTAGCTTAGCGTAAACAACAGATATTAGCTGCATTATTTTCTTGTGATTTCTATCTTGTATAGGTTAATTCCATATGCAAAAAAGATTGATACAGACGAGAGATCTAAAAATGGATTTTTATATTTTAGATTTATTCTTAAATCTTCATATTTACAAAATTTGTTATCAAATTCCAATATTAAACATACACAAAATTTTAGTCTTTGTGCAATTAAGATGCTATATATGATGATGAAGTTTGAATCACCATGATTGAATTAACAAAGTGTAATCAAAAATTAAGAACAAAAGAAACTTTAGGCACCAACTACTTCATGGTTTTGTACCTTATGATTCTGTCTTAAGAAAAATTAAAGATAGAGAATAAATATGCTTTTTTTCTGCCTGTTTCTGTCCATTTCTCAGTGTGCAACCTATAAATACTTCAGATTTAATGATAAAAAGTCTTTTCACGTTAAAAAATATAAAAAATTTGAGAACTCATGGAAAACTGCTATCCTAGAAAATATTTGAATACAATGTATTTTTATTAAATATGTGTTAGGCAAATATGTGCTTTAAATAAACACTGATAATTTGTTCTCATATAGATTATAGGTAAGTAAATAAAAGAAGGCTGTCTCCTCATATAGATTGAAAAACTGCTATTAAATTTTTTCAGGAAAAGGGCTCCTCACTAATATTTTTTTCTTAAACTAATTGTATAAAAGAGGTATGGCATTTGAAATATGCTTTCAAGCTATACAAGATTAGAGATACCACAGAAATACTCTACATGCTATACAAAATTCATAGAAAGAATCAAAAAGAACTAATACCAAAAATTGGTATGGTAATGTTATAAAATTAGAAATATATTAGCCATCATCATATCATAACAAAATATAGGAGAAAATTGAATAATAAAGTAAGAGGGGTTTTGTTGTTCATTTGTTCTGTTGTAGGAATTTTGTTGTTGTTTTGTTTTGTTTTAGTGATTGGATATTTTTTTAAAGGTTCTAGAAAGAATACAATATAAATAAGAGAGCAGGAGACAGGTACAAGATTAAATAAATCAGTTCTATCTGATTTGTTTTTGTTTTTAGATCTAGAATTGATAATGACTGAGGTGTCCTCAAGAAATGTATCAAATAATGTTAAAAGAATATATAGTGTTTTCTTAATTTCATAAATACAATTATATCTCCTATACTGGACATGGTAGTATTTTAAACTCATTTTAGTTATATAGTAATATATAATCAAGGAATGCTTGTGTTTACTTATAATTTTATCTTTGTATAATCTAGGAAATAGAATAAACTTTCTTCTTTTTATAGAAAACATTTTCTGTATATATTTTATGACTTCATCTCTGTCATTTATCTACTTTTACCATTATTGTGTACCACTCTGCTAAATTCTCCTTATATACACTATACCCAGAATTTTCTCATTCTTAGCAAGACATCAAAGAATAACTGCCTCCAACTCAAAGACTCAATCAATATGATTTGGGATTTATTTGTTTGGAGAAAACAGATTTCTCCTACAAAATGTTCAGGTGCCAGGGAGATTTATTTTTAAGCAAAGTAGTTTTAAGTAACCAAAAAAATGGAATATTAAATTTAAGGGACATGAATGCTTTTCCTGTAAGGCAGTGAATTTTGTCCATCTGTGAGCATAAATGCACACAAATTCATGCCTATGTACACATATGAATATGATATTTCTATTATTTGATTTTTAATCTAACAACATATAACAAAAGAAATTTAAAGCCTGCTTTATTTATAACTTGCATGTTATATTAAATATAAAAGCTTCCCACCAGTGGATCCCACTTGTTTTTAGTATAGTGTCTTCATTGTTGTGTGTTATATGTGCGGGTATACAAATATGTGAGGGAATCTATGCCTAATAGTGCAACGTTTGTAGCCAGTGGTTGATATTATGTTTTGTTCTTCTATCTTCTCCACATTTTAAGACAGGGTCTCTTCAATGAACCTGAACATTTTACCTAGACAGATGGGCCACTGTGTCCCTGGGACTCACCTATCCTCATCGCCTTACACTTATATATACACTTACATTATAGATGACACTTTCTCTTAGATTTTTACATGTAATGGTGATCTGAATTTCAGTCCTCATGCTCACATGGTAGATTAGTCATTGAAAAATACCTTTATTTTGTTAGTTTTAGATTTTGAAATACATTAACATACTCCAGTAATCATATTAGTTAGATATTTTGAACATATACATGTTGCTTTATGAAATATAATACAAGAAATAAAAGTTTTTGGATTAAGGCATGTGTATGAATTTTAATACACAGTGTTAGTTTGCTATTTTAAAAGACCTCATCTTTTATATATGTGGTATTGTGCTAGAAATAGAAACATGCACATTCTCACACATGAAAGAAATAAATGGAAAAATACTAATAAAATGTCAACAATCAAATTGTATGAGAAATTATTCTTCTTAAGATTTTTTTTATTATTATTATTAACTTGAGTATTTCTTATATACATTTCGAGTGTTATTCCCTTTCCCGGTTTCCGGGTGAACATCCCCCTAATCCCTCCCCCTCCCCTTCTTTATGGGTGTTCCCCTCCCCATCCTCTCCCCATTGCCGTTGAAAACAGTGCCAAGAGAAAAACTCATAGGTCTGAGTGCCTGCAAAAAGAAACTGGAGAGGACAAACATAAGCTACTTGACATCATACCTAAAAGCTCTAGATCAAAAATAAGCAAATACATTTAAGAGGAGTAGAAGGCAGGGGATAATCAAACTGAGGGCTGAAATCAACCAAGTAGGAAAAAAAGCACTATACAAATAGTCAACAAAACCAGGAGCTGGTTCTTTGTGGAAATCAACAAGATAGATGAACCAGACAAATCAGAGGGCAGAGAGAGAATTTAATTTAACAAAATCATAAATGAAAAGGGAGACATAACAACAGAAACTGAAGAAATTAAAGAAAAGTATCAGATCCTACTACTCAAAAAAACTGGAAAACCTAGATGAAATCAGAAAATTTCTAGACAGATAACAGGTTAAATCAGGATCAGATAAACCATCTAAATAGACTCATAACCCATAAAGAAATTGAAGCAGTCATTAAAACTCTCCCACAAAAAAAAATAAAAATAAAAATAAAAAAAATAAAAAAACAGCACAGGGCCAGGTGGGTTTAAAGCATAATTCTAGCAGACCTACACAGGAGACCAAATACTAATACTGTCCAAACTATTTCACAAAACAGAAACAGAAAGAATACTACCCAATTCCTTCTAAGAAGCCACAATAATGCTTATAGGTAAACCAAACAAAAACCCAACAAAGATAACTTCAGACCAATTTCCCTTATGATTACTTTTGCAAAAATACTCAATAAAATTCTTGCAAACTGAATCCAAGCAAAAATATAAATGCTCATCCATCATGGTCAAGTAGGCTTCATCCTATAGATGCAGGGATGGTTCAATATATGTAAATCAATCAACATAATCCACTATATGAACAAACTCAAAGAAGAAAGCAACATGATCATCTCATTAGATGCTGAGAAAGCATTTGAAAAAAATCAACACATCTTCATGGTAAAAGTATTGTAAAGGCCAGAAATTCAAGTCCTATACCTAAGCATAGTAAAATCAATATACAGCAAACCAGTAGGCAACATCAAACTAAAGGGAGAGAAACTTGAAACAATCCCACTAAAATCAGGGACTAGACAAGGTTGCCCACTCTCTCCCTACCTAATCAATGTAGTACTCAAAGTCCTAGCCAGAACAATCAGACAACAAAAGGAGGGCAAAGGGATACAAAATGGAAAGGAAGAAGTCAAAATATCAATATTTACAGATGTTATGATAGTATAGGTAAGTGACCCCTCAGTTTCAATGAGAGAACTCCTAAACCTGATTAATAACATCAGCAAAGTGACTGGATATAATAAGTCAAACAATACAGTAGCCGTCCCCTATTCAAAGGATAAACTGGATGAAAAAGAAGTTAGGGAAATGACACCCTTCATAATACTCACAAATAATATATAATACATTGCTGTGACTCTAACCAGGCAACCAAAAGAACTGTATGACAAGGACTTCAAGTCTCTGTGGAAAAAAAGCAAAGATAAGAACATGGGAAGACCTCCCATGCTCATGGATTGGAAGGATTAATATTGTAAACAATGGCCATCATGCCAAAAGCTATCTTCAGATTTAACGCAATTCCTATCAAAATTCCAGCTCAATTCTTCAGAGTTAGAAAGAGCAATTTGAAAATCATTTAGCAAAGCAAAAAACCCAGGATAGAGGAAAATATTATCAACAATAAAAGAACTTCTGTGGGATTCACCATCCTTGAATTCAAGCTGTATTAAAGAGAAATAGTGATTAAAAAAAATTCAACCAAAGAAAAAAACCAAACCAACCAACCAAACAAACAAACAAAAAACTGTGTGGTATTGGTATAGATAGAACAATGCAATAGAATAGAAGACTGAGAAATGAACCCAAACAATTTGATCTTTCAGAAAGAACCTCAAAACACAGCATTTTCAACAAATAGTGTTGTTTCATCTGCATGTTAGCATGTAGAAGAATGCAAATCAATCCATTCTTATTGCCCTATAGAATGATCAAGTCAAAATGGATGAAGAACCTCCAAATAAAACCATATGCACTCAAACTAATAGAAAAACAAAAGTGGGGAAGAATCTCAAACATATGGGCACTGGGAAATATTTCTTGAACTGAATACCAGTGGCTTATGGTCTATCAAGAATCAACAAATGTGACATGATAAAATTGCAAAGCTTCTGTAAGGCAAAGGACACCATCATTAGGACAAAACAGCAACCAACAAATTGAGAAAAGATCTATGCCAATCCTACATCTGATAGAGGGTTGATATCCAACATATACAAAAAAACTCAAGAAGTTAGACTCCAGAGAATCAAATAACCTTATTAAAAAATATGGTACAGAGCTAATGAAAGAATTCTCAGCTGAGGAATATTGAATGGCTGAGAAGTTCCTAAGGAAATTTTCAGCATCCTTAGTCATCAGGGAAATGCAAATCAAAACAACCCTGAGATTCTACCACCAGTCAGAATGGCTAAGATCAAAAAATCAGGTAAAAACAGATGCTGGCAAGAATGAAGAGAAAGAGGAACACTCCTCCATTGTTGATGGGATTTTAAGCTGGTACAAATACTCTGGAAATCAGACTGGTGCTTCCTGAGAAAATTGAATATACCTGAGGACTCCGGTATACCACTCCTGGGCATATATCCAAATGATGCTCCAACATATAGCAAGGACACCACTGTGTTCACAGCATCCTTATTTATAATAGCCAGAAACTGGAAAAAAACAGATGTCCCTCAACAGAGAAATGGATATAGAAATTATGATACATTTACAGAATTGAGTACTACTCAGCTATTAAAAAGTGACTTCATGAAATTCATAGGCAAAGGGATAGAACTGGAAAAATATTATGCTGAGTGAGGTCACCCAAAAACAAAAAACCTCTCATGGTATACACTTACTGATAAATGGTTGTTAGCCAAAATCTTGGATAAGACAAGATAAAATCCACAGGCCACATGAAGCTCAAGAAGGACAACCAAAGTGTGGATGCTTCAGTCCTTAGAAGGGGGGAACAAAAATATTCACAGGAGGAAATATGGACACCAAGTTTGGAGCAGAAACTGGAAGCCATCAAACCCAGACAATATTGCAGATGTCAAGAAGATCAAGATGATAGGAGCCTGATATAGCTGTCTTCTGAGAGGTTCTGATAGAGAATGACAAATGCAGAGGCAGATGTTCACAGCCAACCATTAAACTGAGAATGGGATCCCCAGTGGAGGAGTTAGAGAAAGAATTGAAGGAGCCGAAGGGGTTTATGACTCCATAAGAACATTAATACCAATCAACCAGAATTCCAAGTACTACTAAACCACCATCCAAAGAAGATACATGGACAGTCCCATGACTGCAGCTGCATATGTAGCAGAGGATGGCCTTGTTGTGCATCATTGGGAGGCTAGGTGCTTATTCCTACCAAGGCCCAATGCACCAGTGTAGGGGAATATTGGGATAGGGATGCAAGAATGGGTGGGGTGGTAGAAGAATAACCTCGCAGACGCAGACGTGGTGGATTGGATGGGGATTTATGTTCAGATAACTGGGAAAGGGCCTAACATTTGAAATGTAAATAAAATATCCAATAAAAAGAAACAAAAGAACACTATAATTAATCGTATGAAGTCATAATTACTCTGAAATGTAAACCACATAGAACCCAACAAATAAGGTGAACTATAGACCAATTTCCTTTATGAATATTAATGCAAACATACTGAGGAAAATTGTTGCAAACTGAATCCAAGAACTCAACAAAACCACTATTTACCACAATCATGTAGGATTTATCCCAGGGATGAAAGGTTGGTTTAATATATGAAAGTCCATTAATATAATCCACTATTTAAACCAACTCAATGAAAAATTAACATGATAATTTCCTTAGATGCTGAAGAATCATTTGACAAAATGAAACACCCTGTCATGGTAAAGGTTATGAAGAGATCAGGAACTCAAGGCCAAAACATAAACATAATAAAAGCAATATAAAGGAATCCAACAGAAAGTATCAAATTAAATTGTGAGATACTTGAAGCAAATCAGGGACAAGACATGGCTCCTCACTCAGCCTGTATCAAGCACTTTAAGTTCTAGCTAGAGCAATAAGACAACAAGAGGAGATCAAGTGGATATAAATTGGCAAATCAGAAGTCAAGGTTTCACTATTTGCAGGTGATATGATAGTATACATAAGTGACCCCAAAAATTCTACCAGAGGACTTCTACAGCTGATAAACAATTTCAGCGAACTGGCTGCCTATAAATGTAACTCAAATAAATCCATACACCTCCTCTAATCAAAGGATAAATGAGCTGACAAAAAATAGCGAAACAATATCTTTCACTATAGCCACAAATAATATAAAATGGCATGGGATAACTCTAACCAAACAAGTGAAAAATCTGTATGACAAGAACTTCAAGTCTCTGAAGAGAGAAATTGAAGATCTTAGGAAATGGAGAGCTCTTCCATACTCCTGTAGAGTTCACATGATAATAATGCCTGTCTTACCAAATGTAATTTACAGATTCGATGCAACTCTCATCAAAATTCTAACACAATTCTTCAAAGATATGGAAGAGAAAATTCTCAATTTCATGTCGAAAAACTAAAACCCAGGATAGTGAAAACAATTCTTAATAATAGAAGAAGTGCTGGAGGAACCACCATCCCTGACCTCAAGCTCTACTACAGAGCAATACTGATAAAATTGTGTGGTATTGATACAGAAACCGACAGGCTAATCAATTGAATAGAATTAGAGAACGAAGAATAACCCCCTGAAAAAGAAACCAAAAATATACAATGGAAAAAAGAAAACATCTTCAATAAATATTGCCATTCTAACTGGCAGTTGGTAAGTAGGAAATCATAATAGATATATACTTGCCCCTGTGCACAAATCTCAAGTCCAAGTGGATCAAGGACATCAACATAAAACCAAAGACACTAAATCTAATACAAAAGAAAGTGTGAAAGAGCCTTGAACTCATAGGCAAGGTGGGAAATTTCCTAAACAGAACTCCAATGGTTCTGACTTTAAGATCAAGAATACAACATAGTGGAGCATGTGGCCTCATTATCTGTTAGAGCATCTTTTGGGTATACGCCCAGGAATGGTATTGCTGAGTGCTCAGGTAGTATTTCCAATTTTCTCAGAAACTGCCAGACAGATTTCCAAAATTGTTGTACCAGCTTGACATTCAACCAGCAACATTCTTCTTTTTCCACATCTTCGCCAACACCTGCTCTCACCCATTTTTGATCTTAGACGTTCTGACTGGTGTGAGGTGGACTCTCAAGATCATTTTTTTTTATTTTTCTTAAGCAGCTATATTATTTAAAAACACTTCATAAGTTTATGCATTGCTATATGCCAATATTTAAAACATTTGTTCATTTAATATTCCAAATACAGCTATAAAATATTTATAGTGAAATTCTTTTTTTTATTAACTTGAGTATTTCTTATTTACATTTCGAATGTTATTCCCTTTCACGGTTTCTGAGCCAACATCCCCCTAACCCCTAATCCTCCCCTTCTATATGGGTGTTCCCCTCCCCATCCTCCCCACATTTCTACCCTCCCCTAATAATCACGTTCACTGGGGGTTCAGTCTTAGCAGGACCAAGGGCTTCCCCTGCCACTGGTGCTCTTACTAGGCTATTCATTGCTACCTATGAGGTTGGAGCCCAGGGTCAGTCCACGTATAGTCTTTGGGTAGTGGCTTAGTCCCTGGAAGCTCTGGTTGGTTGGCATTGTTGTTCATATGAGGTCTCAAGCCCCTTAAAGCTCTTTCAGTCCTTTCTCTGATTCCTTCAATGGGGGTCCCGTTCTCAGTTCAGTGGCATTTACCTATGTATTTGCTGTGTTTTGGCTGTGTCTCTCAGGAGAGATCTACATCCGGTTCCTGTTGCCTGCACTTCTTTGCTTCATCCATCTTGTCTAATTGGGTGGCTGTATATGTATGGGCCACATGTGGGGCAGGCTCTGAATGGGTGTTCCTTCTGTCTCTGTTTTAATCTTTGTCTCCCTATTCCTTGCCAAGGGTATTCTTGTTCCCCTTTTAAAGAAGGAGTGAAGCATTCACATTTTGATCATCTCTCTTGAGTTTTATGTGTTCTGTGCATCTAGGGTAATTCAAGCATTTGGGCTAATAGCCACTTATCAATGAATGCATACCATGTGTGTTTTTCTGTGATTGGGTTAGGTCACTCAGGATGATATTTTCCAGTTCCCTCCATTTGCCTATGAATTTCATAAAGTCATTGTTTTTGATAGCTGAGTAATATTCCATTGTGATACATTTTCTGTATCCATTCCTCTGTTGAAGGGCATCTGGGTTCTTTCCATCTTCTGGCTATTATAAATAAGGCTGCGATGAACATAGTGGAGCACGTGTCTTTTTTATATGTTGGGGCATCTTTTGGGTATATGCCCAAGAGAGGTATAGCTGGGTCCTCAGGTAGTTCAATGTCCAATTTTCTGAGGAACCTCCAGACAGAAATGTCTCTGGATCATTTTGATTTGTATTTTCCTGATGACTACGGATGTGGAACATGCCTTTAAGTGTTTCTCAGACATTTGTGATTCCTTGGTTGAGAATTCTATTTAGCTCTGTACTCTACCTTTTATGTCCCTCAAGAGAAGAATGGATACAGAAAGTGTGGTAAATATACACAATGGAGTACTATGGAGCAATTAAAAAAAATGACTTCACAAAATTCTCAGGCAAAAGGATTGAACTAGAAAATATCATCCTGTGTAAGATAACCAAGACACAAAATAACATATATGCCATGTACTTAGTAGTAAGTGGACATTAGTCCAAAAGCCCACAATGTCCATATCTTAGTCAGGGTTCCTATTCCTACACAAACGTCATGACCAAGAAGCATGTTTGGGAGGAAAGGGTTTATTCAACTTATTTCCATGTTGCTGTTTCATCACCAAAGGAAGTCAGGACTGGAACTCAAGCACATAAGGAAGTAGGAGCTGATGATGCAAAAGGCATGGACGGATGTTTCTTACTGGCTTGCTTCCCCTGACTTGCTCAGCTTGCTTCCTTATAGAACCCAAGACCACCAGCCCCGGGATGGCACCGCCCACAGTGGGCTGTGTCCTCCCACCTTGACCACTAGTTGAGAAAATGCCTTACAGCTGGGTCTCATGAAGATATTTCCACAACTGAGGCTCCTTTTTGGTGATAACTCCAGCTTGTGTCAGGTTGACACACAAATTAGCCAGTACAGCCCATAATACAACCCACAGAACATATGGATTGTAGAAGTAAGGAAGACCCAGGTGTGGATGCTTCAGTCCTGAATTGAGTGGGGGGAGAATAGGATGACTGTGGAGGTAGAGAGAAAGTGAGATAGAGGAGGGTTAGGAATTGAACAAAAATATGGGGATAGCCACCAGAGGGTCGCAGACACCAGGCAAATGTGAGGCTCCCAGCACCCAATTGGGATTACTTTCAATGAAATACACAGAGAAGGAAGAGATAGATCCTGTAGAGACCTCTTCAAATAGATAGGCATGGCCCCTGGTCAAGGGATGGAAAATACCCACACATCTCAAAGTTTTTAACCCAGAAATATTCCTGTCCAAAGGGATAGCAAGGACAGAAAATGGAACAGAGACTGAAGGAAGGGCAAAGCAGGTGCCCTAACTGGCTGGAAATGCACCATGTCTACAGACACCAAACCCAACACTGTTGCTTTAGTCAAGAGGTGCTTGATGACAGAAATCTAGTGTGGCAGTTCCTGAGGAAGTCTGGCCAGCAACTGACCAATGCAAATGTGTGTGCTTAGAGCCAACTATCAGACAGAACTCAGAGAATCTGGTGGTGGACCTGTCTGAGGACTGGAGGAGCAGAGGGGATCGCAACCCTATTGAAAGAACAACATAGCCTGGCCTTACCACCCAGTTCACCCAGAGTGTAGACCACCAACCAAGGAGTGTACCTGAAGAGATCCATGGTTCCAGAATCATATGTAGTAAAGGCTGGCCTTGTCTACAACAACAGGAGGTGAAGCCCTTGGTCCCAAGGAAGCTTGATGCCCCAGTGTAGGAGGATGCTTGATCGGTGGGTAGGGAGAGTGTGGGTAGGTGGAGGAGAACTCTCATATAGGCAAAGAGGAGAGGGTAGGGCAGATGTGAGATGGGGCTCCTGGTGATGGGATAACATGGAAGTGGGATATCATGGGATGGATGTTGGTAGAGGGGGTGATTGGAAAGTGGGATATCATTTGAGAAGTAAGCAAATGGGATGCTTAATTTTAAAAAAAAGGTCAAGAATTGATAAATGGGACCTCATGAAACTGAAAAGCTTTTGTTTTACATAGGACAGAGTCAATAGGACAAATTGGCAACCCACAGGCTAGGGAAAAAAATTCACTAACCCCACATCCAGTAGAGGTCTAATATCCAAAACATGTAAAGCACTCAATAAGCTAAGCTCTAAACAACTAAATACCCCAATCAAAAATGGGGTACAGAACTAAACAGAGAATTCACAACAGTAATCTTAAATGGCTGCGAAATACTTTTAAAAAATGATCAGAGTCCTTAGTCATCAAGGAATGGTAAATGAAAAGTCCCTTAGGTTCCATCTTACACCAATGAGAATGAGAAAACCCTCGCAGGACAGCACATATTTGCAAGAATTTGGAGAAAGAACAGTCCTCAGTTTCTGCTGGGACTGCAAACTGGTAAAACCACTTTGGAAATAAACTGGAGGTTCCTCTGAAAATTGGAAATAGTTCCATCTGAAGACCCAGGTACACCAGGACTGGGCATATACCCAAAAGTTGCTCCACCATATAAAAAACACACATGATCCACTAAGTTTATAGCATCTTTATTTATAATTACCAGAAGCTGGAAAAAATCCAAATGTCTGTCCTTAGAAAAAATGGATAAATAAAATGTGATACATTTACTCAATGGAGTACTACTCAGCTATCAAAAAAAAATGACTGCATTAAATTCACAGGCAAATGAATAGAACTAGAAAATATTATCCTGAGTCAGGTATTTCAGACTCAAAAGGACATGCATGGTATGTATTAACAAATAAGCAGATATTAGCCGAAAACATACAGAAAATCTAGAATATAATCCATAGAACTCATGAATGTTAAGCAGAAGGACCCAACTGAGAATGCTTCAATCCCACTTGGGACAGAGAAAAAAAGCGTTCACTGGGGACTGAGGGAAGGAAGAACCTGGGTGGGAGAGGGGAAGGTAAAGGGAAAAGGGGAACATGATCAGGCATAGGGGGGACAAGTCAGGAGTGAAGCCCTGAGAGCTAACAAAATGAATGGGAATATACATCCTCAGGATGTGAGAGGTAGGGGGACCCTTTAGAATGTGTACTAGATACTTGAGAGGTGAGACAATTTCAGTAATCAAGGGGAGGGACCTCAGATGAAATGCCCAACAGTGGTGACAGGGAACTTGTAGAGTCCACCTCCAGTAGAAATACAGGACCACAAGTGGAGGGTTGGGGTTGCCAACTATAGTCAAAAACTCTGACACAGAATTGTTCCTGCAGGGACAAAAATGGAGAAGAGACTGAGAGAAATGTGGTCCAGTGACAAGCCAAAGTTGGGATCCATCTCAAGGGGAGGCTCCAAAGCCAGATACTATTACTGATGATATGGTGTGCTTACACACAACACGGCGGCCGTCCGAGAGGCCCGATGCACAGCTAAAGGAAACATAGGCAGATACTTACACTCTACCAAAGGACAGAAGGGGCTGACCCTGTGGTTGAATTAGGGAAAAGCTGAAAGAAGCTGAGGAGAAGAGGTTACCCTGTAGGAAGATCAGCAGTCTCAGATAATCTGAACAACCAAGACCTCTCAGACACTGAGTCAAAAACCAGGCAGCATACACTAACTGATATGAAGCTCTTGACACAAATACAGCAGAGGACTGCCTAGTCTGGCCTCAGTGAAAGATGGTGCACCCAATCCTAGAGAGATTTGAGGCTCAGGTTATGGGAAGGCATGGCAGGATGTGGTGGTGTGTGCAAGTGGGGACATCCTCTTGGAGATGGGAAGGGATAATGGGATGAGGAACTGTTGGTGGTTAGAGCATGAGTTCATAAAGACTGGACTGTGAAAAAGATTAAAGATAATTTATATAAACAAACAAAAAACAAATAAATAAATTTACTATCAAGTAAATTGTGAATTTGAAGGCTTCTCTCCTTTTTAAGTGGATTTAATTTTTCAATGGCTTGAAATATAAGACATATTTGGATTGATACTATTACATAAATACTAACTTCTCTGTATTTTTTCCCTAATATCATCATGACTTTCATTAAAACCATAATCCACTAATGTTTATTGACCTCTTGAGTGTATATTACCTTTTCTCAACCAACCTGCTCAACCTGGAATATTGCCAGACTACAAAACAACTTGATAATTAAAATATATAGATTACTTTTCACATTCAAATCTTCATAGCTTACTTTGGATTCTTTTGACCATACTTTCCACACAAAAGAAAACAAAGACAGAAGAATATGTGTTAGTATTCAAAATTAAGAGAAAAATGCTAGATTGTGTGACAAGTCCTAATATACACAATCAATTTGTAGTATCTGAACATACGAACAGTGTTAGTTTATTTATTCTGTGCATCTTTCCCTTATTTCTCTATAATCCTGCACTTTACACTTGTTGGGATGAGATCTTTGCTATAACCAAGTCATATTTTTAAAGTTATAATTCATAAAATAATTGATAAAGTAAAAACTTAAAGACAGGTTTTCAAACTTCAATTATTCTACCTTTTGACTGTGTTTTTACTTCACTTGTTATTTTTAGAAGATCTCTAAATTATCTCAATAAATGAAGAAGGTATTTTCAAAATATTGTTGATTTTATACATTACCAAAATCAGTAACATTAAAAATAAAAGTTTTCAGCATTAGTACTCTTCAACATTGTGGCTTCATCATTTTTGTGAAGTTTTACTTTATATTGTAAAGTGCCTAGTAGTGTGTATGGGCTCACATACCAGTTACTTGCCAGGACTCTAATGTCAAGTGTACAGTCAAAGGAAAAAGCAACCCCTATTTGTAAACCAATGAAATGAAACTTAGTGTGATTAGAAAATAAAAGTGAGCTAACCCAATCACAGAAAGACATACATGGTATGCACTCATTGATAAGTGGCTATTAGCCCAAATGCTTGAATTACCCTAGATGCCTAGAATGAATGAAACTCAAGACGGATGATCAAAATGTGAATGCTTCACTCCTTCTTTAAAAGGGGAACAAGAATACCCTTGGCAGGGAAGAGAGAGGCAAAGATTAAAACAGAGACTGAAGGGACACCCATTCAGAGCCTGCCCCACATGTGGCCCATATATATACAGCCACCCAATTAGACAAGATGGATGAGACAAAGAAGTGCAGAAGTGTAGATCGCTCCTGAGAGACACAGCCAGAACACAGCAAATACAGAGGCGAATGCCAGCAGCAAACCACTGAACTAAGAATAGGACCCCCGTTGAAGGAATCAGAGAAAGAACTGGAAGAGCTTGAAGGGGCTCGAGACCCCATATGGACAACAATGCCAAGCAACCAGCACTTCCAGGGACTAAGCCACTACCTAAAGACTATACATGGACTGACCCTGGACTCTGACCTCATAGGTAGAAATGAATATCCTAGTAAGAGTACCAGTGGAAGGGGGAAGCCCTGTCCTGCTAAGACTGAACCCCCAGTGAACTAGACTGTTGGGGAGGCTGCAATGGGGGAGGTGGGGAGGGAACACCCATAAGGAAGGGGAGGGGGGAGGGGAAACCGGGAAAGGAATAACACTCGAAATGTATAAGAAATATTCAAGTTAATAAAAAAAAAGATATTTACTATTCATTTAAAAAAAGAAAATAAAAGCAGTGGTTTTTCAAGCATATCGAAATTCTTATGCTCCTTATTAATTTTTTTTTATTTTTTTGTCTCTGTCTAGACTCTCAGAGGTCACAGATTAACTGCTGACCTTAGCATCTCAGACAGCTTAACTTCTGTACCTTATTTTATGTATTTGTAAAATGTAGATAATAATATTTTGTAGAGCTTCCGAGGGCAGTCACTTAGTTTTGATTACTAATTCTGAAATTTCTGTGTAACCTTCAAGAATTTATTTTAAGTCTCTAAGTCAAAATTTTTGATATTTTAAGTGTGATAACAATAACAAATGGAATAGACTATATAAAATGCATAGATTAGTGCCTAGTATATGGCTAATTTATACTTATGTTATCATGTCCTATGTTAGTACTAAAATATTAGAAACAGCTGAGCAACCATATGTCATTGTTGTGGTTTTGCAGTTACTGACACCTCCCTGTCCCTATGCTATTTTAAGGACTAATAAAAAATTATAAAATGAGGATTTATTACCTATTCATTTTAAAATATCTTTTTTGACATCACTATTTAAGTAATCAAGCCTAGTGTTGATATATTTTAGAAAATTCTTTTGTTTTACTTTGTTCACAGCATCTGTTTGTGTGTACATGTGTGTGTGCAGGTGCATGCACATGTGCCTGTGTGTGTGCATGAGTGTGTGTGTCGTAGTGTGTGTGTGTGTGTGTGTATGTGTGTGTGTGCATATTTTCTAACACAATTTAGAGGTTATCCACTTCAAGTCAGGAAGTGTATTTTAATATAATCTTTGTTATAAACTTTTTTATACCAAATATATTACTAAAATTATCCCACTTTTTCTATTCTGGCAGATTATGTCAATTTTTATGGGCCTTATTTTGTGTATGAGAATTACTGAATGTGAAAGTGAGTTGAGGTTCAGTATGTGTGAATAATGAGTTGTAAAATACTGCTACTGTCATTATAATTGAAATATTACAAAACATCTGTGAAAGGTAATGAAACTATACTGTATACTAATGCAAAGTATTCTGTTGATTGAAACTAAATTCTTTCAGACATCTTCACAACAGTTCCTCCTCTCTCCAATTCTGCCAGCTCCCACCACCACTTCCCATCTCTCCATACATACTCCCACTCCGTTTTCCTTCAGCAAAAAAAAAAAGGCCTCCAAGAGACAACAACAAAATTTGGATAAAACTAGTTACAATAAGGTAAAATCGTTCCTACAAAGGTTGGAATTGGCAATCCAGTAGGAGGAAGAGTTCCAATAGCAGGCAGAAAAGTCAGAGACATATTTGTTACCATTTTTAGGAGTCCCTCCCAAAAATATACAAACTGATAGCCATAACATATATGCAGAAGACATGATACAGACCCTTGTAGACCCCACAATTGATGCTTCAATTCCTCAGCCTTTTTGAGAGCCCTGCTTAATTGATTCAGCAGGCCATGCTTTCCTGGTGTCCTCTGTCCCTTCTGACTCATAACCTCTCCTCCCTCTCTCTTATGGGGTTTCCCAAACTCTGAGAGTAGAGACATAGTGGAGACCTCTAATTTAAACTCTGCTTCTACATATTATTGAGCTGTAGTTCACTGTCCCTGCTACTCCGTGCTTCTGATGGAAGCCTTTTTGTTGACAGTTGGATAATCCATCAATCTACAAATATAGCAGAATATTATTACAAATCCTTTCACTGTTTTTTTTGCTAGTCCTGTTTGTTATTATCCTAGGTTTCTCATATTTCCAGTCTCCTATATAGCCTGCCTCGAATGTTGCAGCTTCAAATAAAACAAGATATTAGTTAACCACTCCCATAAGTTCTGTGCCTTCATTGTTCCAGCACATCGTGTAGGCAGGATAATTTGTAGGTAAAGAATTTTTTATGGTCTGGGGTGTTATTAAAGTTTTTCTTTTCTCTTTTCTTTCTTTTCTTTTCTGTTCTTGTCTTTCTTTTTTTTCCTTCTTTTTTTTTCCTGTAGCATTCAGAGTACCTTCCTATACCAAGGAGAATAGAGTGTAGAAGTGAAAGCTCCATATAGGCACTACCTGAAGTTCTCTATATTCAATGATCTGTGTGGATGTTGTACTCAACAATGGGAATCACACAGTGAGTTTTCCAAGAGCAACCCTGTGTCTTAACATTAGCCTGGGTTTCTTAGGGATCTCTACTGAACATCCTCAGACAACAGCACAAATGAATGCAACCTAGTCCCACTGCTGGAACCCATAACTGTTACAAACAATTGACATTTCACATTCATTATCCTACATTACTAGAAGTCTTCACTAGTGTCATATTCATATATTCAAGGTACTTTCCACTGCATTAGGTTTCCACACCACCACCCAGATGTTCCCAATTCTAGCTATTGCCTGCAAATTTCATTATATTAATATTTTTAACAGCTGAGAAATACCCCATTGTGTAAATTTGCCCCAATTTCTTTATCTATTCTTTGGTCTAAGGACATCTAGGTGATTTCCAATTTTTAACTGTTATTAATATTGACACAATAAACATTCTTGAGTAAAAGTCCTTGTTACAGTATTGAACTGAGTAAATACCCAAGAGTGGTATAACAGTGTCTTGTGGTAAGCTGGTTCCCAATTTTCTGAGAAAGCACCATGTTGATTTCCATAGTGGCTAGACAATTTACACACTCCCACTGTCAATAAAGGAGTATTCTGCTTGTTTTACATTCTCCTCAACATAAGCTGTCACTTGTATTATTGATCTTAGTCATTCTGAGAGTATAAGATGGGGAATTGGTAACAAATATATATATATATATATATATATATATATATATATATATATATATGCATTCAATAGACTCTCTCTGTGTCCAATTGATGGTAATCTTTGCCTTACAGAAAGTTTCAGTTCCATGAGGTACCATTAATTTATTATTTATCTTAGTGTCTGTGCTATTGGTGTTCCGTTCAGGAAGTTTTCTCCTGTGCCAGTGAATTCAAGGCTATGTTACACTTTCATTTCTATCAACTTCAGTGTTTCTGGTTTTATGTTGAGGTCTTCAATCAACTTGGTCTTGAGTTTTTTGCAAGGTGATGAATGTAAGTTAATTTCCATTCTTCTATATGAAGACATCCAGTTTGGTGAGCACCATTTGTTAAAGATGCTTTCCTTTTTTCCATTGTATACATCTGGCTTCTTTATTTAAAAAAATAAAAAAAATAAATAAATAATAAAAAATACCCAGCTGTCCATAGGTATGTGGATTCATATCTAGGTGTTCAACTCAATTCCATCGATCATCATGTCTGTTTTTATGCCAATGTCATATGACTTTTGTTCATATAGCTCTTTAGTACATCAGGAAAGGTGATATATCCAGATTTTCTTTTATTATTCAGGATTATTGTACTATACTTTTATTTTTACTTTAACTGAAATTGAGTATTGTCCTTTCAATGTCTGTAAAGGATTGTGTTAGATATTGACAGAAATTGTACTGAATTTGGAGAATGCTTTTGGTACGATGACCACTTGTCTATGTTAATCTTATAGATCTATGATCATGGGAGATAATTCCATTTACTCACACTTTTTAAAATTTTCTTTCTTCAAAGACTTAACATTTTCAACGTAAAATGCATTAACTTGATTTGTTAGAGTTATCACAAAATATTTTATATTATATGTTGTTACTGTGAAAGGTTTTCTTACCCTCTTTCATTGAGACTATTTCTCAGACAGCAGGGTGAATGATTTTGTTTGCTTGTTTTTTTGTTTTGTTTTTTGTTACTCTTGTCTCCAGTCCCACTGCTGGAAGTATTTATCAGTTTTAAGTGTTCATATTGCAGAATGATCAACAGTCTCAGTATGGTTGGTTGAATTTAGGGTTGTACATTTTGGGTAAGAATTTTGCATAGGTGCTGTAATGTCCTTACTTTCAGACACCCTCTGAGAATCTTGGGATAAATCCCATGAGTACAAAAAGGGTGTTGTATTGGTGGTCAGTTAAGGAGGGAAAGAAAACATTCCTTAAGAAAAATCATTGAAAGGACTTTTTTAATTAAAATAATTATTGTGTGCATGTGTTTGGTGTGTGTGTGTGTGTGTGTGTGTGTGTGTGTGTGTGTGTGTGTGTGTGAGAGAGAGATGTATGTGTGTTTGTGTGTGTGTTAGAGGAATGTATACCATGGCACATGTGTTGGGGTCAGGAGCTAGATAATAGCTGTTTGTTCTGTTAGAGATGATGCTAAGTTTGATCTCTCCACAATAAAGACACCTTTCTTCCTTGACAATTAATCCATAATTTGGCAGTGTCTGTGATGCTATGTGTCATTAATTTTAAATGATAAAATATTAAAAGAATGAAATTATCTTTCAAAGCAAATTATTTTATGCCATATTATATGCATTTTTCTTTTTAGTTTTCATTAGAAATACAGTACAACCATTCAAATTGGGGTCAACAAATCTTTATTCTTATAAAATATCCTGAGATAATCTATAAAGTTCTTTTTGTCCAAAACGAAGACTGAAAGATCGACTCCACTTACTGCAACCACAGTGGTAATCTTCAAAAAAGTTATGTACACCAAGTTTGGAAAGGAAACAAATCACACAGAAATATTTTATTACTACAAAGTAGAAGAAAAACCAGTGTCCAAATTTTTATTTTTCGTGAATTGTGCAGAGTAATTGGTAGATAAGTAGTTTTTTTTCCCTCTAAACAACCAGGATGTAAAGATACTCAAAATTAGTTATAACGTGCAACATTGATAGTACCATTTACCAGACGGTAACCAATAAAAGAACCAAGACTGATACAACTGTTTAGATAAACATTAACCACAAACCCAATGAAGGCCAAGATTAATTCTATATTTTTTTACTATTACAAATTTTTATTATAGTAAATTACACAGAGCAAAATTCATCTTAATCATTAACTATTTTTAGGTATATAGCTCAACAGAGTGTATATATTTATAGCATCAAGTAACTAAGGTATCATTTGACTTTGCACTCACTGAACAATATATCACCATCCTCTTTCTTTTTGTTAAGACAGGGCCTCACACTGTAACTCATGGCATTTTTTTTAAATTGTTTTTTTAATTTACATTTTGTCTTAGGGTTTTACTCTTGTGAACAGATAGCATGACCAAGGCAATTCTCATAAGAACAATGTTTAATTGGAGCTGCTTACAGTTTCAGAAGTTCAATTCATTATCTTCAAGGCAGGTACATGGCAGCATCTGGGCCAGCATGGTAGAGGAGGAGCTGAGAGTTCTATATCTTCATCTGAAGGTTAATAGCAGAAGATTGACTTTGAGGTAGCTAGGATGAGGGTTTTAAAGCCCATACACACAGTGACATAGCTACTCAAACAAGGCCACACCTATTTCAACAGGGCCACACATTCTTTTTTAACTTTTAAGTTCATGCCAGCTTTATTAAGAAGTAATTCACATATTTAATCCACCAATCCTTTCACTTTTTGAAAAACCCACAGTCATATTTTTTGCTTTTATTTATTTATTTTGTAGTATAAATCTTTATTTTTTCTTTTATTGGATATTTTTTATTTACATTTCAAATGTTATTCCCTTTCCTGGTGCAATAGTATACATAAGCTTGGCCTAGGGTTTGGCACCATTAGAAGGTATGGCCTTGTTGGAGGAAGTGTGTCACTGTGGGGCTGGGCTTGGAGACCTTCCTCTTAGCTGCCAAGGATGCTTGGTCTGTTTCTGGCTTCCTTGGTGTAGATGTACAACTCAGCTCCTCCTGCACCGCATGCCTGCCTGGATGCCGTGCTCCCACCTTGATGATAATGAGCTGAACCTCTGAACCTGCAAAGCCAACCTCAATCAAATGTTGTCCTTGAGGTTGCTTGGTCTCATGGTGTCTGTTCAACAATAAGACCCTAACTAAAAGAACACCTGATTTCCCAGACGCCGCCCCTAAAATCCCCTCCTTTTCTTCTCTAAAGGTTATTTCCATCTCCATCCACCACCCTTATCTGCCGCTGACGTTTCCCCACATAAGGGGTCCAACCTTGATAGTACCAAGGGCTTCTCCTTCCATTGGTGCCCAGCAAGGGCATCCTCTGCTACACATGCAGATGGAGCTATGGATCAGTCCATGTATAGTCTTTGGGTTGTGGTTTAGTCCCTGGGAGCTCAGGTTGGTTGGCATTGTTGTTCATATGGGATTGTAAGACCCTTCAGCTCTTTCAATATGTTCTCTAATTCCTCCAATGGGGATCCCATTCTCAGTATCAGCATCTGTAGTCACCTGAGTTTTTGATCTTAGCCATTCTCACTGGTGTGAGGTGGAATCTCAGGGCCGTTTTGATTTGCATTTCCGTCATGATCAAGGATGCCGAACATTTCTTTAGGTGCTTCTCAGGCATTTGATGATATTATGTTCACATGCATGGTTTAAGACATCATCATCTATGATTTGTCCATTTGGTTCATAACTTCTGTTAGTTTCTCTATGTATCTGCTTAAATTCTGTTTCCATGATCTGTCCATTGATGAGAGTAGGGTGTTGAAATATCCTACTATTATTGTGTGAGATGCAATGTGTGATTTGAGCTTTCAGTAAGTTTTCTTTTACGTATGTAGGTGCCCTTGTATTTGGGACATAGATATTTAGGATTGAGAGTTCATCTTGGTGGATTTTTCCTTTGATGAATATGAAGTGTCCTTCCTTATCTTTTTTGATGACTTTTGGTTGAAAGTCAATTTTATTTGATATTATAATGGCTACTCCAGCTTGTTTCTTCAGACCATTTTTATTGAAAATTTTTTTTTTTTTTTGCATTTTACTCTGAGGGAGCATCTGTCTTTATCTCTGAGGTGTTTTCCTGTATGCAGCAAAATGTTTTCCTCTTTGGTATCCAAATCTCTTAAGTCTATATGTTTTATTGGAGAATTGACTCAAGGATGTTTAAGATATTATTGAATAACAAGTGATTGTTGCTTCCCATTATTTTTTATTTAGGGTGGAGTTATGTTTGTGTCGTTTTTCTTCTTTTGGTTCCCTTGGGAGATTACTTCCTTGCTTTCTCTATAGAATTAACAGTTTCCTCCTTGCGTTGGAGTTTTCCATCTATTATTCTTTGTAGGGCTGGACTTTTTGAATGATATTTTATAAATTTGGTTTTGTCATGAAATATCTGGACCTCCACATCTATGTTAATTGAGATTTTTGCTGGATATAGTAGCCTGGGCTGGCATTTGTGTTTTCTTGGGGTTTGTATAACATCTGTCCAATACCTTCTGACTTTCATAGTCTCTGGTAAAAGTCTGGTGTAATTCTTATAGGTCAGCCTTTTATATGTCATAATCTTTATCCCTTACAGCTTTTAATATTCTTTCTTTGTTTTGTCCACTTGGTGTTTTGACTATTATGTGATGGGAGGAATTTCTCCCTGATCCAATCTATTTGAAGTTCTGTAGGCTTCATGTATGTTTATGGGCATCTCTTTCTTTAGGTTAAGAAAGTTTTCTTCTATAATTTTGTTGAAGATATTTACTGGGTCTTTTAGGTGAGAGTCTTCACTCTCTTCTATACCTAATATCCTTAGGCTTGACCTTCTCATTGTGTCCAGGATATCCTGAATGTTTTGGGCTAGGAGCTTTTTCCATTTCACATTATCTTTGATAGTTATGTCGATGTTATCTATGATATATTCTGCCCCTGGGATTCTTTGTCCTATCTCTTGTACTCTGTTGATGATGCTTTCACCTATGACTCCTGATCTCTTCCCTAGGTTTTCTATCACCAAGGTTGTCTCCCATTGTGCATTTTTTATTGTTTCTCTTTCCAATTTTAAATCCTGGATGGTTTTGTTCCATTCCTCTATTTGTTTGGTCATGTTTTCCTATAATTCTTTCAGTGATTTTTGCGTTTCTTCTTTAAAGGCTTCTACTTGTTTACTTGTGTAGTCCTGTATTTCTTTAAGGGAATTATTTATGTCCTTCTTATAGTCCTCCATCATCATCATAAAATGTGATTTTTCATTCTAAATCTTGCTTTTCTGGTGTGTTGGATATCAGTATTTGCTTTGGTGGGAGAACTGGAATCTGATGATGCCAAGTAGTCTTTCTTTTTTTTTTTTTTGCTTAGGTTCCTGTGCTTGCCTCTCGCCATCTGGTTGTTTCTGGTGCTAACTTGTCTTGCTGTTTCTGAGAGTGGCTTGACCCTCCTGTAGGCCTCTGTGTCAACACTCCTGTAGACCTCTTTTCCTGTTTTCTTTCAGGCCATTCGGTGAACAGATGCTCTGCTCTCTGGTGTGTAGGCCCTCCGGGTGGCCCTCTTTCATCTCTCTTGGCATAGTTGGGGATCAGAAGGGTCCTGCCCTGACTGCTCCTAGGTTTCTGCACCCAGGGGGCACAGCTGGCACTAGATTTCCTCTTGGATTGGGTTTGTGTGCAGTGGGTAGTATCCTCTGCTTTCTCAGGAGTGTCTGCACTTCTGAGTGTCCAGCTCTCTCCCACATATTATTTGGGTGTAGGGAACTGTTTGACCAGTTCAGTTTAGTTCTCGGTGCACACCAGATCTGCAGGTACCTGACACTTACTGTTCTTATATTCCTGTGTCGAGAGGCACTATGCAGTTTCCTCTTGGGCCAGAGATGTGGGTAAAGGTGGGCAGAAGTGTCAGTTTGTTCTGTGGGCTCAGGATGGTCTGCACTTCTGGGTCTTCACCTCTCTCCCCACAGGATTTGTGAGCACAGAGCTGTGGGATGGGCAAAACAGGAATTCTGAAAAGCTGAGAAGTATGTAAAAAAAATGTTCAACACACTTTGTCATCAGGGAAATGCAAATAAAAACAGCTCTGATATTCAATTTTATATCTGTCTGAATGGCTAAAATCAAAAACTCGAGTGACAGCACATGCTGGGCAAGAAGTAGAGCCAGGAGAACACTCCTCCATTGCTTTTGGAGTGCAAATGGGCACAACTACATGGAAAACAACTTCATGAATTATCAGAATATTGGAAATGATTCTACCCTATGACCCAACTATAGTACTCACAAAAACTACCCATAAAACCTTCAACAATATTTCTTGCCTGCCATGTATATATGGATTATTTTAACAATTGAATAATGACTGGCCCAACTTGAAACCTATCTCAGGTAAGTGAGACAACCTCTAACATTATTAATGATACTCTCCTATACTTACAGAAAGGAACTTTCTGGGAGGCTTCATCCAGCATCAGGTGAAAACAGATGCAGAGACCCAGAGCCAAACATCAGGATGTCCTTGGGGAGTTTTGTGAAAGATTGGAGTTAGAATTTAGTGAACTCAAGGAAGCAAGGGTAAAACAGAAACACATACAACATCAACTAACTTGATGGCATGAGGGCTTCTAGAGATTGAACTATCAACCAAGAGCATGCAGGGGCTGGAATTAAGCCTCCTACATATTCTTAGCAGATGTGCAACTTGTTGTTTATATGTGTTGCCTAAAAAATTGGAGCTAGGCTGTCTGTCTTTGATTCTTTTCCCTGCCAATTGGACCTCCTTCTCTAAATTGAACAGCCGGTTTGGGCCTCAGTGGAAGAGGATGTCCTTAGTCCTGCTGGAACTAGATATACCAAGGTTAGGCATCACTCAAGGGGGACTTCTCCTTTTCTTGGGAGAGGTAAAGCTAATGTGGGAAGGGATTTTTAAGGGTAGGAAGGGGAGAAGACCCAGAGGGGGAATCAAGTTGTAAAGTGAATAAAAATTAAATTAATAAAAAAGAAATTTTCAAGATGCAAGCATAACCTAAATTAGAACAAAGAGAACCATATCTAAATAATTGTGATTTCCACTGAAAAGTACATTAATTCATTAATAAAAATCATAAGCTACCACCGGAACCTGAAGGAACAGACCAGATAAACAGTTTTCTGCACCCAAATCCCGTGGGAGGGAGAGCTAAACCTTCAGAGAGGTAGACACGCCTGGGAAACCAGAAGAGACTGCACACTGCACACATCTTGGATGCCAGAGGAAAACACCAAAAGCCATCTGGAACCCTGGTGCACGGAGGCTCCCGTAAAGAGCGGAGCAGATCTTGCTGCCGCCGCAGAGAGCTCATAGGCAGCACCCCACGAGCAAACTTGAGCCTCGGGACCACAGGTAAGACTAACTTTTCTGCTGCAAGTGACCTGCCTGGTAAACACCAGACACAGGCCCACAGGAACAGCTGAAGATCTGCAGATAGGAAAAACTACACGTCCGAAAGCAGAACACTCTGTCCCCATAACTGGCTGAAAGAAAACAGGAAAAAAGGCCTACAGCACTCCTGACACACAGGCTTATAGGACAGTCTAGCCACTGTCAGAAATAGCAGAACAAAGTAACACTAGAGATAATCTGATGGCGAGAGGCAAGCACAGGAACCCAAGCAACAGAAACCAAGACTACATGGCATCATCGGAGCCCAATTCTCCCACCAAAGCAAACACGGAATATCCAAACACACCAGAAAAG